>NC_081537.1:804333-806833 GCF_030273125.1 Centropristis striata
GGTCTTTTTGCGTCTTTTTTGTGTCTGTTCTGTGTCTGTTTTTGGTCTTTTTGTTTCTTTTTTGTGTCTTTTTGTGTCTTTTTGTGTCCTTTTTTCTGGTCTTTTTGGTAATTTTACATCTTTTGTGTCTTTTTTTGGTCTTTTTGTGTCTTTTTTGTATCTTTTTTTTTGTATTTTTGTTTCTTTTTTGTGTCTTTTTTGTGTCTCTTTTTGTGTCTTTTTTGTGTCTCTTTTTGTGTCTTTTTTGGTCCTTTTTGTGTCTTTTTTGTGTCTTTTTGTGTCTTTTTTGTGTCTTTTTTGTGTCTTTTTGTGTCTTTTTTGTGTCTGTTTTGTATCCTTTTTTCTGGTCTTTTTTTGTCTTTTTGGTAATTTTACATCTTTTGTGTCTTTTTTTGGTCTTTTTGTGTCTTTTTTGTATCTTTTTTTTGGTCCCCCTTTGTGTCTTTTTTGTGTTTTTTACTAAAAATGGATACGGGTCATTTTTGACCCATGTTGTGCATTAGAAGAGTAGTGACAAAAAGGTATTTTATTAAAAAAACAATAAAATTAGGACACAAAATGACAAAAAAAAGACACAAAATGACAAAAAAAGACACAAAATGACAAAAAAAGACACAACAAAATACACAAAATGACCAAAATTGTTCCTCTAAACACACCAGACCCAAATCAAACGGAGTCCCACTAGAATAAAAACCAGAGTTGATGACAGGATCACACAATCACTAGATCACATTAGATCCAGTAGATCCAGTAGATCCAGTAGATCCAGTAGATCCAGTAGATCTAATGATGGATGGACATCTAAGGAGCATCACATAATACATAATAGAGACAAAAGGTGATTTTGACATTTCTAACTGTTTCCAGAGTTGGAGGAAATGAAAAGTGAAGCTGTTTCTATGTTTGGATGAAACCATCTGTGACAGTGGCATTTCTGTCCCACAGTGGGAGGTTCAGGAGGAGGTTCAGGAGGAGGTTCAGGTCAGATCCCACCATGGAGCCTCCTTTCTCCTCACATCTCCCTCTTGGCTCCGAGCCTCTGGCACAGAGCTGCTATCTGCTCTATTCCTGGATGAACAGAATGAAGAACTCCTCCCCTTGTTTCTGCTCTTTGAAGTGCTCACTTCCTGTCTGAAGCAGGTTGAAGAGGCTCAGAAACTACAGAAGACAATGTCACAATGTTGGTCAATGGGCTCTTTGTTCCACTGGAACACCACAAAAACATACTGCAAAAACTGAGTCTAAATCAGGTTAAATATGTCAGATCAAAGAGGATATCTGCTTATTAATGTCTGATCAGATAGTTCTTCTTAGTCAGCAGTTTTTATTTTAGACTGTTTGACTTGTTGTGATCTAAATCAGATATTACAGCAACACTTACAAGACTTACAAGACACAAAAAGACGCAAAATGACTAAAAAATGAAACAAAATGACTAAAAAAAGACACAAAAAGACTAAAAGCGACTAAAAAAAGACACAAAATAACCAAAAAAAGACACAAAATGATCAAAAAAGTCACAAAATGACAAAAAAAAGACACAAAATGACTAAAAAATGACACCAAATGACTAAAAAGACACAAAATAACAAAAAATACACCAAATGACAAAAAAAGACACAAAATGACCCAAAAAAGATACAAAATGACAAAAAAAGACACAAAATAACTAAAAAAAGACACAAAATAACTAAAAAAGACACAAAATGACCAAAAAAAGACACCAAATGACAAAAAAAGACACAAAATAACTAAAAAATACACAAAATGACCAAAAAAAGACACCAAATGACAAAAAAAGACACAAAATGACCAAAAAAAGACACAAAATGACCCAAAAAAGATACAAAATGACAAAAAAAGACACAAAATGACCAAAAAAGACACCAAATGACAAAAAAAGACACAAAATGACCCAAAAAAGACACAAAATGACCCAAAAAAGACACAAAATGACCAAAAAAAGACACCAAATGACTAAAAAAAGACACAAAATAACCCCCAAAAGACACAAACAGACAAAAAAAAAAGTAAAATAACAAAAAAAAAAGACACAAAATGATCAAAAAAGTCGCAAAATGTTGGAGTGTTTGACTTGTTTGAAGTGTTTTGGTCCTTAATGATCTAAATCAGATATTACAGCTTGTTACTGAGATTTTATCACCTATACTGAGTAAATACATGCTGGAAACTAGAATATCAACAGTTACAAAGCTGTTTCAGCAACACTAACAACTATAAAACTGATATTTCAAAGTAATAATTTCTGATTTCAAGCATCACTAAGAAATCATAACTGACATAATTTTACTCTTCACATATTAAAACAAGCAGCCAGATATAAATCTTTGTATCTGTGTGAAGAAAAGTTGACCAGTTTTTAGTGACTTTGCTGGTTTCTATAAATATAATGCCTATCATCTCATTATGTCCAGATGATGGCTCTAGCATTTACTGATTATTAATTCAAGAATATTTTTACACATATTGAGAAAAT
>NC_081537.1:811833-931833 GCF_030273125.1 Centropristis striata
GAGTAGAAACAGTAGAAACACAGAAAGAAAGAGTAGAAACAGAAAGAAAGAGTAGAAACACAGAAAGAAAGAGTAGAAACAGAAAGAAAGAGTAGAAACACAGAAAGAAAGAGTAAAAACAGTAGAAACACAGAAAGAAAGAGTAGAAACACAGAAAGAAAGAGTAGAAACAGAAAGAAAGTATAGAAACAGAACGAAAGAGTAGAAACACAGAAAGTTAGAGTAGAAACACAGAAAGTAAGAGTAGAAACACAGAAAGAAAGAGTAGAAACAGAACGAAAGAGTAGAAACACAGAAAGAAAGAGTAGAAACAGAAAATAAGACTAGAAACACGGAAAGTAAGAGTAGAAACACGGAAAGAAAGAGTAGAAACGTAGAAAGTAAGAGTAGAAACACAGAAAGATAGAGTAGAAACAGTAGAAACAAAGAGTAGAAACAGAAAGAAAGACTATAAACATAGAAAGTAAGAGTAGAAACACAGAAAGATAGAGTAGAAACAGTAGAAACAAAGAGTAGAAACAGAAAGAAAGAGTAGAAACACAGAAAGTAAGAGTAGAAACAGTAGAAACACAGAAAGAAAGACTAGAAACACAGAAAGATAGAGTAGAAAGACTAGAAACACGGAAAGTAAGAGTAGAAACACAGAACGAAAGAGTAGAAACACAGAAAGAAAGAGTAGAAACAGAACGAAAGAGTAGAAACACAGAAAGAAAGAGTAGAAACAGAAAATAAGAGTAGAAACACAGAAAGAAAGAGTAGAAACACGGAAAGAAAGAGTAGAAACAGAAAATAAGACTAGAAACAGAACGAAAGAGTAGAAACACAGAAAGAAAGAGTAGAAACACAGAAAGAAAGAGTAGAAACAGAAAATAAGAGTAGAAACACAGAAAGAAAGAGTAGAAACACGGAAAGAAAGACTAGAAACACGGAAAGTAAGAGTAGAAACACGGAAAGAAAGAGTAGAAACACAGAAAGAAAGAGTAGAAACACGGAAAGAAAGACTAGAAACATAGAAAGTAAGAGTAGAAACACAGAAATATAGAGTAGAAACAGTAGAAACAAAGAGTAGAAACAGAAAGAACGAGTAGAAACACAGAAAGTAAGAGTAGAAACACAGAAAGTAAGAGTAGAAACAGTAGAAACACAGAAAGAAAGACTAGAAACACAAAAAGATAGAGTAGAAAGACTAGAAACACGGAAAGTAAGAGTAGAAACACAGAAAGAAAGAGTAGATAGTATATACAGTCTATATTATTATTATTATTATTAGTCTAAATTACAGATAAACAGATACAGATTTTTTTTTTTTTTTTACAGTAGAAAACCCACTCACTGTATTTTTTTACGGGGATATTCTGGCAACCACAGCTGCCGGTATTTTACCGTAAATTAAACAGATTAATTTTTTACAGTGCATCATTAGTAGTCCAAGGGTCCCAGAAAAACATGGAACAATCATTGTGGGGACTTAACTGTTGTTTCTATAAAAACGTCCGGAGACTCCTTTTCTTCGTTCAAACTTTTACTGAACAAACGTGCAGTATTACAGAGGAAAACAATGAACGGCACAACACGACTGAAAACATCGTTGTTGTTGTTGTTTTTATTGACTTCTTCTAAACCTTTGACTCTAGAGTGGAACGCTGCTGCCACCTTGTGGTCTGTAGGAGTCACTGCACACAGTATTTTAACTTGCGTAAACAGAAATGAAATGAATGACTTCTTGTAAATATTTTATCCCTTTTTAACCCTTTTAAACTAAATGCATTAAACACAAATTACTCATTAATTAACTATTAAATGAATAACTATATCAATGAAATAAAGATACAACAATCATTTCTAGCTAACCCTCTAAATCTTCGGCTATTATGTCCATTAAAATCTGATAAATATTTATACAAATACAGATTTTGCAGCGTTACCTCACCTATTATATGTCCTTATAATTAATTTTTAACGTTGACTTACTTGATCAAAATTCAGGGTTCAAACACTTTTTCAGTGGTCAAATTCAAGCACTTTTCAAGGACTTTCCAGGTCCATCTTCAAGCTTTTCCAGGACCTTAAAACGGTTCTAAGTTGCATGTTTTAGATCAGTCCTTACATGCTAAAAGGTGTAATTTCACTCAACCACACCGACAGCGATGGTTTTACACTTTTAACAACCAAAAATACAGTTTGCTAATCTCAATATTCAATTTATTGTTTTTTTTCAGTGAACATGTGATTACCTATAGTCAGATTGCAAGAAAAGTAGTTCGAATTTCAAGCATTTTCAAGCACTTTATTCAAAATACAACCAAGCACTTTTTAAACCTTGAAAATACAACATTAAAATTCAAGCATTTTCAAGGATTTCAAGCATCCGTATGAACCCAAAAGAAACAAAGGAAAACATCAAATCTGATCTTGGAAATGATGTTTCACACACACAGAAATGTTGCAAATATTACATATAACATGCAAAATGAGGATAATATCTAGTTCTATATTTTATACTAAATATATTTGACATTGTCTCCGGTTTTACTTGGACGAATACCATCAATAAAAATCTGGTTTGAAGTTTCAAACCAGAACTTTAGATGGAAACTGATGGAGAGACTCGACGTTGCTTCATTTTTATGTTTTCACGTCGTGAAGAAGTGAAATGCAGGTTGTTTGATGGACTCCAGAGGGTTAAAGAGGAGAGATGGAGGTTTTAATTGACTCCATCTCTTCTCCTCTGCTCTCCTTCAGCCCAAAGCCATTATGGTTAGATGAATATGTGCTTATTACACAACTTCCCTTCCACCCCCGACACCCCCACCCTGCAGCAGGACATATTTGTCCATCATAAAATGCCGCATTAATAACCCATCACACGTAGCTTTCCCAACGCTGTGTATTTATGTTAGCCTTCGCCTAGCGTGCAAAACAAAACAAACACGCCACTGCGGTCGATCCGGCGGCGCGACAGAATGGAGAAAGCGTCCTCGGGTATGTTCGATATGCCTCGGGCGGTTTTCTTTTCAGATGCAACATTAAAACGGTGAATAAAAGACGTTCTCGGGGGTCCAACGTCACCAGATATTATTCATAAAGAGAAGTTTAACTCAAAAAGATGTCTGGTTGAAGTTAAAATAACTTTCTAGTAGTTGTGCAGTACATGCACGCTAAGAAAAGTGCAAGAATGACATCAAATTCAAGTATTTTTTAACTTACTTTCATGTCTTGATTGAATTGAAATTCAGAAACAGAGAATTTGTCCTTTTTGAGAAGCAGTGACATCACCCTTGTTTGTCTTAATCTGGTCCAGTGGGTGGAATAACTGTGGTGTTCTGGTCAGCCACAGTTATTCCACAAACCATTAATTGTCTTGTTGGTTGACAGTGGATGCCGAATACACAGTTTTGTGTCTTGCATTTAAATGATGAAATTTACCCAACAGAGAGGAAACACAGTGACACATTAGCAGGCTAGCCCTGATGTTAGCGCCCCCATGGGGTCTGTAGAGGATCCACCTAAAGGATCCTTCTATTGGATTCTGGATCTTTGCTGAAAATGAAAAAAATAAGCTCTGTGGTAAACACACGTTTCTGATTCTTTCTGAGTTCTGCTCAGCAGGATAATCTTCAAAAATTAACACACTGTTATTAACCCTTTGATGGCCAACATGGTCTAAAATGACCCTCATTCATTCCCTTCATGTTATTTAATGCTGCTGTGTGTTTCTGTGCTCTATCTTTTGATATCAACTTATTTTAGGATTGAATATTCAAAGTATTCTTTAAATATCTTGTTTTTGATAACAACAGATCATTATTTACATTTTGCCTCTCATACTTTATGAAGAAAAAACGTTTTTGTATTATTACATAGCTAACTACTTAGCAAAGAATTTAGCTAAGTAGTTAGCTTAGCAAGCTACTTAGCTAAATACTTAGCCAATAAGTTAGCTAAGTAGTTAGCTTAGCAAGCTACTTAGCTAAATACTTAGCCAAGAAGTTAGCTAAGTAGCTAGCTTAACAAGCTACTTAGCCAAGAAGTTAGCTAAGTTGTTAGCTTAACAAGCTACTTAGCTAAATACTTAGCCAAGAAGTTAGCCAAGAAGTGAGCTTAGCAAGCTACTTAGCTAAATACTTAGCCAAGAAGTTAGCTAAGTAGTTAGCTTAACAAGCTACTTAAGTCATTTTTGACCCATGTTGTGCATTAGAAGAGTAGTGACACAAAAAGGGATTTTATTAAGAGATTAATAAAGGAAAACATAAAAATTAGGATGTATGATGATCAAAAACAAACTAATTGAGGAAAACCTGGAATACTGAATGATGAAAATAATTTATTGCAAAGATATAGAACATAAAACATACATATCGGGTCACTTTAGACCATGTTGTGCATCAAAGGGTTAAGTTAGAAGCGTTAATGCAGCCGACAGAAGTAAAGAGCTAACTTTATAGAGAACAACATAAGTCACATCACTTTAACATCATAACGTTATGCTTTAGACGCTCTCTGACAAGCTAACCAGACGGTTTGACAAGCTAGTGAAACTGTAGCTTAATAAATTGTTTTTATAAGTAATCTGTCTATATTCCATCATTTACTCAAGGCATATACTACTGCTGTGGACTGGTTTACATTTCAGTCAACTGCAAGTCTGCTCTGATTAATTTCTGATGTATTTTAAATGGTGTCCTGTATGTCGGTATCACCCGTAGAGGGCTATGACTAAACGTTGGTATGTGACCAATGGTCCAAACTTACCAACCGTTTTCTCCTGTGTCCCAGTTGGACAATCTTTCAGGAAACGGGCAGAGTTGTCCCCAGTAGTCACAGTTTCCCTACTGTTCTGGGATTCAAACTGGCAACCTCCTGGATGCCAACCTCTCTCTCTCTCTCTCTCTCTCCGTGTCTCCAACATTTCATTGCCTCATATTTTCATTTGGTGGGTGATAGTCCACCAACGCTGCAGCGCGTTGAGGTTGGAATCCTAACGTATCATTACTGGTCCGCTGGGAGAGACTTGAAAAGATTAATGATCGTTTCAGTCAATATGGGGAGTTATGGCTGCTGCCGTCGCCCCGGCAACAAGCTACAGTGGAGCGTAGGTGGGTAAACAGTGTGGTTAGTGTTTTGGATATGTGCACCGCTGATCCCACAGTGTGTGTGTGTGTGTGTGTGTGTGTTGTGATGGTGTTACTGGTTTCTCTCTCCTTCAGACCCTCCACGTCTTGTCAGATAACGGTTTTCCCACAACTCCCCAACTTTTGCTGGAATCTCATTTATCTTTTTGACACTCATAGCAAATGACTTTTCACCTGTTAACTCTATGGAGTCTTGGGCTGTTTTGTTGTTTTTTTTACTCTTTTTCATTCTGTCTGTATATGCAACTTAAATAATGATCAGCATGTCATGCTGGGATCATCTTTTTCAGCTCAACCTCATTATTATCAAGTCATTCTGACTTACTGGGTCAACATTTTGAAACAAAAAAACACACACACACACACAAAATACAAAAAACTTTTTGTAACTTTGGTTGTTTTCGTAACTTAAGTTGTTCATGTAACTTACGTTGTTCATGTAACTTTTGTTGTTTCCGTAACTTACGTTGTTTTCGTAACTTTGGTTGTTTATGTAACTTATGTTGTTTTCGTAACTTTGGTTGTTTATGTAACTTACGTTGTTCATGTAACTTACGTTGTTCATGTAACTTACGTTGTTTCCGTAACTTATGTTGTTTCCGTGACTTACGTTGTTTCCGTGACTTACGTTGTTTCCGTAACTTACGTTGTTTCCGTAACTTACATTGTTTCCGTGACTTACGTTGTTTCCGTAACTTATGTTGTTCATGTAACTTACGTTGTTTTCGTAACTTTGGTTGTTTTCGTAACTTTGGTTGTTTATGTAACTTACGTTGTTTCCGTAACTTACGTTGTTTCCGTAACTTACGTTGTTTCCGTAACTTACGTTGTTCATGTAACTTACGTTGTTTTCGTAACTTACGTTGTTTCCATAACTTACGTTGTTTCTGTAACTTACGCTGTTCATGTAACTTACGTTGTTTCCGTAACTTACGTTGTTCATGTAACTTACGTTGTTTCCGTAACTTACGTTGTTCATGTAACTTACGTTGTTTCCGTAACTTATGCTGTTCATGTAACTTTCGTTGTTTCCGTAACTTACGTTGTTTCCGTGACTTACGTTGTTTCCGTAACTTACGTTGTTCATGTAACTTACGTTGTTTCCGTAACTTACGTTGTTCATGTAACTTACGTTGTTCATGTAACTTACGTTGTTCATGTAACTTACGGTTTCCGTAACTTACGTTGTTCATGTAACTTACGTTGTTCATGTAACTTACGGTTTCCGTAACTTACGTTGTTCATGTAACTTACGTTGTTCATGTAACTTACGTTGTTCATGTAACTTACGTTGTTCATGTAACTTATGGTTTCCGTAACTTACGTTATTTCCGTAACTTACGTTGTTTCCGTAACTTACGTTGTTTCCGTAACTTACGTTGTTTTCATAATTTTGGTTGTTTATGTAACTTATGTGGGTCACGGTTTTTGAATCACATGAGGTCACTAGTCTTAACAAAAACAGTGTTAATCCTTAGAAGTCTAAGCATTCACATTACCCTCTGGAGTTTGGGGCTACTTTGTCTGTTTTTGACTCCTTTTCATTCTGCCTGTATAAACCACATAAAAATCTTTATACACAAAATGACCGAAAAAAAGACACAAAATGACCAAAAAAGACACAAAATGAGAAGACAGAATGACCAAAAAAAACCCCACAGACGACACAAAATGACAACAAAAGACACAAAATAACTAAAAAAGACACAAACAGACTTACAAAGACACAAAAAGACATGAAAGGGATTCAAAAATGGACAAAATAGCTCAAGACTCCATAGAGTTAATGTTTCCATGGTGGTAAATCTCTATTACCAGCTTATACACATTGAACTGTCAGGTATAAATGTAAATCTTTAAAGACAAGTTTACTAGTTGTACCTTGTGTGGTTGATGCCAGCAGGAACGGCTTCAGGCTGTTTTATCATTCAGACTTTTGAGACTTGAGTCAGCTGTCAAACTCAAATGATTCTCTTTCCACAACATTGTTGGCTGTTTTATTCTAGTTTTCCTTAAACAGCTTCTGAATGCTGCAGCCAACTCGTCCTTGAATGCACCATCCCCGACTCACCACTTCAGTAAATGAACTAAAGACTGTTAGTGTGATGGACGACTGGACCAGAACGTGTAAATCTTTCTCTTTTATACCTGTTGTGAAATAAGTGGAAACCAGCAGCCAAACCAAATAAACACACACTCCTCAGAGGATTTATCCTGTTTGACAGAAACTAGGAATAAACTAATGGAAATGTGTCATTAGCAGGACGACATGACCAGTGAAGCTCTTTATATTACACTACAGATATAAAACCAATAATCTGACTCAGGATAGACTTCTGTTACATTCATGTTCCAACCATGGAGGAAACAAACCACAGCGCTCAGACAAGCATACTGAAGTACATTATTATTATTATTATTACTATTATACATTATATGAATGAGCATACTGAAGTACATTATTATTACTATAATTATTATTATTATATATTATATGAATGAGCATATTGAAGTACATTATTATTATTATTATTATTATTATTATTATTATATATTATATGAATGAGCATATTGAAGTACATTATTATTATTATTATTATTATTATTATTATTATGTATTATATGAATGAGCATATTGAAGTACATTATTATTATTATTATTATTATTATATATTATATGAATGAGCATATTGAAGTACATTATTATTATTATTATTATTATTATATATTATATGAATGAACATATTGAAGTACATTATTATTATTATTATTATTATATTATATGAATGAGCATATTGAAGTACTTTATTATTACTATAATTATTATACATTATATGAATGAGCATGAGCACTTTTGTGTCTTTTTTTGGTAATTTTGTGTCTTTTTTTGGTAATTTTGTCTTTTTTTTGTAATTTTGTGTCTTTTTTGGTAATTTTGTGTGTTTTTTTTAGTAATTTTGTGTATTTTTTGGGTCATTTTATGTCTTTTTTTGGTCATTTTGTGTCTTTTTTAAGTAATTTAGTTTTTTTCTGTCATTTTGTGTCTTTTTTTTTCTCTGAATTTTGTGTCTTTTTTTGTGTCATTTAAAAATGTAACGTGTTAGAACATGAAGTTGATATCCATCTTTGTCTTGTCTAAAAACAGCCTCATAGTCCTTTAAAATCAGCAGAAACTGACTTTGACATGCAGCACAAAATAATCAGGGAACATATTTACCAAACTAGATGTGAGAGTGATTTAAGGTCCACCTGCTGCAGGACGCCACCGTCCTGGCAACACCTCACCTCCTAATATAGGAAAATAATGTTCTTTTCCTAAACATTATAATGCCATAAATCCAACGTTAGAGTCCAAGTTAAAGCAAAGTTGAATCCTTCATTTGTTGTTGGAAATATCACTAACAAGTTCAGAGAGCTCCAGAGTGACAAGTGGAGTGGAAAAGCTTCATTTTCTCAGCTTGTTGATTGATGGTACAATTATGTATTTTAATAGTTTTGATTGGTGGGCTGTAAAAAGGGTCACTGGTGTTGCTTTATGGCATCATAGGAACAGGTTTTACACCACTGACAGCCAACGGAGGCGGAGGAGAAAGCTAGCAGTTGTTAATTGATGGTTAAAGAATATGACAAGAATAGAAAACAAATGTTAAAAAAAAAGATTGATGATCTGGCATATCTCTCAGTGTGTGCCATCATAAACAGCTCTAATGCTAACAGAGTAGCCCTGAAGCTAGCCTGCTGGCTCTGTCTCCATGGCAACTGGGTCAAACACACACACACACACACACACAGTTTTTATCTTCTATATCTTTGCAATAAATTATTTTCATCATTCAGTATTCCAGGTTTTCCTCAATTAGTTTGTTTTTGATCATCATACATCCTCATTTTATGTTTTCCTTTATTCATTTTTTAATAAAATCCCTTTTTCTGTCACTACTCTTCTAATGCACAACATGGGTCAAAAATTACCCATATCCATTTTTTTAGCTAAGTAGCTTGCTAAGCTAACTACTTAGCTAACTTCTTGGCTAAGTTATTAGCTAAATAGCTTGTTAAGCTAACTACTTAGCTAACTTCTTGGCTAAGTATTTAGCTAAGTAGCTTGTTAAGCTAACTACTTAGCTTACTTCTTGGCTAAGTATTTAGCTAAGTAGCTCATTAAGCTAACTACTTAGCTAACTTCTTAGTTAAGTATTTAGCTAAGTAGCTTGCTAAGCTAACTACTTAGCTAACTTCTTGGCTAAGTAGTTAGCTTAGCAAGCTACTTAGCCAAGTAGTTAGCTATGTAATAATACAAAAACTTGTTTTCTTCATAAAGTATGAGAGGCAAAATGGAAATAATGATCTGTTGTTATCAAAAACAAGATATTTAAAGAATAATTGGAATATTCAATCATAAAATAAGTTGATATCAAAAGATAGAGAACAGAAACACACAGCAGCATTAAATAACATGAAGGGAATGAATGAGGGTCATTTTAGACCATGTTGAGCATTTGAAGGGTTAAACAGACAATAGAAAGACAGAAAAAAAGGCCAGTGAGTGAATGTAATGCTGGTGTGTGTGTGTGTGTGTGTGTGTGTGTACATGTGTTAAATGTTTCCCCTCTGACACACACACACACACACACACACACACACACACGTGTTGTGTGTGTACACAACATGTTCCAAAACCTGTGTGAGAGAAAGCGCCCGTGCATTTTTCCTCTCGTGTCCACATGTGCATCTGTTTGTGTGTGTGTGTGTGTGTGTGTGTGTGTGTGTTTGTGTGTGTGTGTGTGTGTGTGTGTGTGTGTCCATGTGGTTCCATTTAACCCTTTCCTTTGACTGTGACACCATTTAACCTGTGGGCTGCTGCAGTTCACACCACATTTCCTGTTCGCTGAGCTGCATCTGGATGCAACTGACACACACACACACACACACACACACACACACACACACACACACACACACACACACACACAGATACACATTAATCAGAGTTATTACCTTTGATTTCAGCTGCATCTGGAGATGCAAACACAACCAGTGCGTGCATGTTCCCACACACACACACACACACACACACACACACAGACACACACACAAATCTAAAAATAAAGTCGTATCTCTGGTTAGTTTGAGTCTGAAGTTTGTTATATTGAATAACTTGAGTTTATCAATCATCAGGCAGAGATGATGAATGGCTGCGCTTTATTTTGAAAATGGTTTTTAAATGAGACCACAACATGTTAAAGCTGCACTTGGCAAGAATGATAATGGAAAACTAAAGCTCTCTCTATGGAAATGCAACAAAAAGAAAAAAGACTCTCCCAGTTACTGTGAGAAACAGTTGATTTAGATTAAACAAGACACCACAGAAGAAGAGTTCCTCTCCACCAGCGTGATCTCACAGAAGCTGAGACCTGGCGCCACCTTAAAACTCTCCTTTATGTTAAAGTGTTTAAATTGGTGCTAAAGCAGCGTTTGTCTCTTCAGCCCAGTTGGTGGGAAAAAAATGTTGGCATTGTACATTTCTGGAAACTACATACTGTATACGTTGGTATGAACATTTTTTGGCACTCTGAAGCTTTTATTCTGGCAGCTCAGCTGGTCCCTCACATGAAAACAACACAACATGTATCTTGTTCTTCTTCTTCTTTTTACATTTTTTTTTTTTTCACAATTAATCAACAGGTTACAGAGGATACACAGACCTCCAACCCCCACAACTCATATTCCCTCACATAGAGTAAATCAAAATAACTCTAATGAGATGCACAGAAACACAAACTTGCCAAATGAACTTATTAGAGAAAGCGAGACACCTTCCAATCCTAAACACCACTCAGGGAACCAAAATAATATCCAAATCTATTTAATAACACCAGGAAAAAGTCTCCAATAACACCAGAAAGTATCCAATAACACCAGAAAAAGTCTCCAATAACACCAGAAAAAAGTTTCCAATAACACCAGAAAAAGTCTCCAATAACACCAGAAAAAGTCTCCAATAACACCAGAAAAAAGTTTCCAATAACACCAGAAAAAAGTCTCCAATAACACCAGAAAAGTCTCCAATAACACCAGGAAAAGTCTTCAATAACACCAGAAAAGTCTCCATTCGCACTAGAAAAAGTCTCAAATAACACCAGAAAAAGTCTCCAATGACACCAGAAAAAAAACTCCAACACCAGAAAAAAATCTCCAATAACACCAGAAAGTCTCCAATAACACCAGAAAAAAGTCTCAAATAACATCGGGAAAAGTCTTCAATAACACCAGAAAAAGTCTCCAATAACACCAGGAAAAGTCTTCAATAACACCAGAGAAAGTCTCCAATAACACCAGGAAAAGTCTCCAATAACGCCAGAAAAACACCAGAAAAAGTCTCCAATAACACCAGAAAAAAGTATCCAATAACACCAGAAAAGTCTCCAATAACACCGGGAAAAGTCTTCAATAACACCAGAAAAAAGTCTCCATTGACACTAGAAAAAGTCTCTAATAACACCAGAAAAAGTCTCCAATAACACCAGAAAAAGTCTCCAACGACACCAGAAAAAAAATCTCCAACACCAGAAAAAAGTCTCCAATAACACCAGAAAAAGTCTCCAATAACACCAGAAAAAGTCTCCAATAACACCAGAAAAAACTCTCCAACAACACCAGAAAAAGTCTCCATTGACACGAGAAAAAAGTCTCCAATAACACCAGAAAAGTCTCCAATAACACCAGAAAAAGTCTCCATTGACACTAGAAAAAAGTCTCCAATAACACCAGAAAAGTCTCCAATAACACCGGGAAAAGTCTTCAATAACACCAGAAAAAGTCTCCAATAACACCAGAAAAAGTCTCCATTGACACTAGAAAAAAGTCTCCAATAACACCAGAAAAGTCTCCAATAACACCGGGAAAAGTCTCCAATAACACCAGAAAAAGTCTCCATTGACAATAGAAAAAAGTCTCCAATAACACCAGAAAAGTCTCCAATAACACCGGGAAAAGTCTTCAATAACACCAGAAAAAGTCTCCAATAACACCAGAAAAAAGTCTCCAATAACACCAGAAAAAAGTCTCCAATAACATATGACTAAATGTTCCTTTTTGTTTCTTACAGCGCCAGCAGAGAGATGACATCTCACTGTTCATGTTATGTAGTTTCTCTGAGTGTAATAAATCCTACGTATGTTCTATCTTGTTCTTGTGTCTTGTATGTGTGTTTGGTCCATCAGTCACACCTCTGACAGTCAGGAGGAGGTTTGGTGTTGGAGCTGTCACCGTGACGACCATCCATCAACACCTCCTCAATGAAAGCTTGTCATGTTTCTGGCCCGTCCTCCTCCTCTGCTCCTCCTCCTCCTCTTCTCCACTTTATCACTCTCCTGTCCCTCTGACAGGTGCCAGCAGTGTTTCAGTATTTATTCCTTGAAGCGATCTGTCACCATGTTCTCTGTTGCATCGCAGCAGCAGCGACTGATGTCATGTTGTTGTTGTCAGCCGTCACGCTCCACTTAAAGCTCTCAGCTTCAGCCGCCATTAAAACAAGATTTATGCCTCATGAGCTCACAGAAACAGGTTTCTGATCAACAGATTGCTGATGCAAGTTGGCAAACTTTCTGGGAAAGACTTGTTGCCTCCATCCAGACTAGAAAACAAAGCAGTGTGGAGCCCTACTGTACATTTACCTCTAAAGTTCTGGCTGTAAACTCCATGAGGCCAGTTTCAGTTTGATGATGATATACCAAGTAAAACTGGAGACAAGCTCAAATAGATTTAGTATCAAATGATAGAACTGGATGGAAAAAAAAGATTCAAAATCACATTTTATGTTGGACTAAAGGACTAAAAAAAGACACAAAATGACAAAAAAAATACACAAAATGACAAAAAAATACACAAAATGACAAAAAAAGACACAAAATGACTAAAATACAACACAAAATGACAAAAAAAAGACACAAAATGACTAAAATACAACACAAAATGACCAAAAAAAGACACAAAATGACCAAAAAAGACACAAAATGACTAAAAAAAGACACAAAATGACTAAAAAAGAAACAAATTAAGAGGCAAAATGACCAAAACAAGACACAAAAAGACTAAAAAAAGACACACAATGACCAAAAAAGAAACAAAATGACCAAAAAAGACACAAAATGACTAAAAAAGAAACAAATTAAGAGGCAAAATGACCAAAAAATTACACAAAAAGACTAAAAAAAGACACAAAAAGACCAAAAAAGAGACAAAATGACTAAAAAAGAAATATATTAAGAGGCAAAATGACCAAAAAAAGACACAAAAAGACTAAAAAAAGACACAAAAAGACTAAAAAAAGACACAAAATGACCAAAAAAAGACACAAAAAGACACAAAATGACCAACATTGTTAACTAAACACACAAAGAGCCAAATCAAACAGAGTCCCACTAGAATAAAAACCAGAGTTGATGACAGGATCACACACAATCACAAGATCACATTTATGTTGGTTTTTCTTTGTTTCTTTTTGGTTCTAAATGTTGATCCAGTAAGTCAGAATAAAAAATCTATTATTATTATTATCAGGTCATATAGGTGAAAAAATATACCAACATGGCATTTAAACATGTTTTAAGTGGTGAATATAGTTTTTCTCCCTAAAATCTACAGACATTTTTTACAGTGTGTGGACGCTGATCAAAGAGAAAAGGATCAGTCCTCCAACATAAAGAGTTTGTTTTGTGGCCTTTGCAGCATCACTCACAACGACTCATTGATCACATTTTAAACAGGCTTGGAAATGGAGACGGACAGAGTCACAGCTCGTAAAGTTCTGCTTTCTGGGTCTGTTTGGCTCCGCGGAGAGTCCCACTAAGATGTCCCTATAATGCTAATTAGGACAATGCAGATGGAGAGACAAGAGGGGGAAGAGAATGACGGGTGGAAAAGAGATGGATGGATGTGTAGGACAAGTTATGAGGAAGAGAAAGATGGCTGGAAATAATGGCTAAAAATAAAGGGGAGAAAAGCTAACAAGACGACCAAATCGAAGGGTAATCCATCTTATTGAGACGCTTCATCCAAAACCACAAATGTCAACCACATGGTGGTGATAGAGGGAAAGTAGAGGGATCACCAGAGTCATTAGGGTTTATGTTCTTGGGACCATCGAGGCCTTCGCTACATTTCCATGCAGAAGTTCTTCAGACAGAAGAGAAGTGGAGGACTGATGGACATCTCTCCTCTGGTAACGCTCAAGACAGAATGAAGTTAGTCAAATAAATTAATGGGCTGGAATGGAAGTTCAAATGACTTATCAGGGCCGGCTCTCGGCATAGAGCGCCATCTGCTGGAGGGGCGCCGCCAGTCACCCTCGAGGGAGAAAAAACAAAAACAATAATAATTTTTCGATGCCCATTGTCGCCCTCTCATCGTGTTCTGTCTTGAAAATAATAAATATTAACAAAATAAATAAACAGATAAACAATGACATTTTCTCACTTGCGGTGCTGAGTCAAGTGGCGTGTGGTCATTGCCTTGCCCCCCTTTAGACGGTCAGATCGGCCCCCTTTAGATGGTCAGATCAGCCCCCCTTTAGATGGTCAGATCAACCCCCTTTAGACGGTCAGATCGCCCCCCTTTAGATGGTCAGATCGCCCCCCTTTAGACGGTCAGATCGCCCCCCTTTAGACGGTCAGATCAGCCCCCCTTTAGACGGTCAGATCAGCCCCCCTTTAGATGGTCAGATCGGCCCCCGTTTAGACGGTCAGATCGCCCCCCTTTAGACGGTCAGATCGCCCCCCTTCAGACGGTCAGATCGCCCCCCTTTAGACGGTCAGATCGCCCCCCTTTAGACGGTCAGATCGCCCCCCTTTAGACGGTCAGATCGCCCCCCCCCTTTAGACGGTCAGATCGCCCCCCCTTTAGACGGTCAGATCAACCCCCCTTTAGACGGTCAGATCGGCCCCTTTAGACGGTCAGATCGGCCCCTTTAGACGGTCAGATCGGCCCCTTTAGCAGTCAGATCGGCCCCCCTTTACACGGTCAGATCGCCCCCCTTTAGACGGTCAGATCGGCCCCCTTTAGACGGTCAGATCGCCCCCCTTTAGACGGTCAGATCGCCCCCCTTTAGACAGTCAGATCGGCCCCCCTTTAGACGGTCAGATCGGCCCCTTTAGACGGTCAGATCGGCCCCCCTTTAGACGGTCAGATCCGCCCCCCCTTTAGACAGTCAGATCGGCCCCTTTAGACGGTCAGATTAGCCCCCCTTTAGACGGTCAGATCGGCCCCCCTTTAGACGGTCAGATCCGCCCCCCCTTTAGACAGTCAGATCGGCCCCTTTAGACGGTCAGATTAGCCCCCCTTTAGACGGTCAGATCGCCCCCCTTTAGACGGTCAGATCCTGTCTCAGAGCTCAGGTCCAGTGACACGTTATGTTTTGATAAATCTTCCAGATGAAACACCGTCAAAGCTCTCCGGTGCTCAGTATCCAAAGAGAAGAAAAGAGGAGGAGAAGAAGTCCCAAACTTTTTTTAAATGTCGTTTTGTGTGAAGACGTTTCATTTGTATTAGCTTGCTAGCTAGGTTGAAATAAAGCAACGCTAGCTTAACACAGTTAAGCACATTTTTTTGGTGGTTTGCACTTCCATCGTCTCTCTTGTCTCTAACTTTGTTAGCGTCTCCAGCTGGGCTTCTTTGAGAATTGACTTGTAAGTTAATAATTCTATAGACAGACAGTTGTATTATATAGCTGGTTGGCTCCATGGGCAAACACAAACAGGAGTTCCCTCCATGAAACAGCAAGCGGAGCTGTTCAACACGAAGGTGCTGAAGTGTGGTGGGTGGATCTTGTATTTTGTATGACCAAAAAAATACACAAAATTACTAAAGACACAAAATTATTCAAAAAAACACAAAATTACCAAAAAAAGAGACAAAATTACAAAAAGAGACAAAATTATTTAAAAAAAAGACAAAATTAAAAAAAAAAACACAAATTTAAAAAAGACAAATAATTACCAAAAAAGACACTAAATTATTAAAAAAGACACTAAATTATTTTAAAAAGACACTAAATTATTAAAAAAGACACTAAATTATTTAAAAAAGTCACAAATTTACCAAAAAAAGTAATTAAAGGGACCTTCCACACACAACACGGTAAAGTGCCATTCATATAAAACTCACATTAATCTTTCATATCAAGGTGGGGGCCACAAAATATCATCACGAGGGCCACAATTGGCCCGCGGGCCGCCAGTTTGAGACCCATGCTTTAAGGGAATATTTGAAAGTCATTTTTGACAGAGCTAGTTAGAATCCTGGCTAGTTGGGGAAAAAAACCATTGGTGCTTTCGGTTTTACAGTCCCATGATTTGATTGTTTGCTTTTACGACAGTTTTTCCTCAGCTGCTCCCATAATATTGTAACTTCTCTGGGTAGGAGCAATGTAAATATAAAAGCCTCAGCTGTAAATCAGCTTGTTCACATCATCATCTCATCATGCGTCCCCAGAGCGCAACACTGAAAGGTCCCGGAGCTGTTGGCCAGAGCGTTTGCGTATTTGGCCCCCTGCACTGAAGATAGTCTGAAATCACCACCGTGCATGATGATTTGTTGAAGTTAGTCTTCGCATTAAGTGAGACGTTGAGGCAATAAAAGCCACAGAGCTTGAAAAAATTAATGGATTTGCTGGGAAATAACTACCGCCCCCTCTGCATTTCCAACTGGTTTTATGTCCTTCATTAACGTCAAGGATGAAAAAAAGAATCCCAAACGGAAACTGCATTTGAAGAATCAAATCTTTCGACACCCCAAATAACTCACACCAGCTACACTTCAATTCTTGTTGACGTCAGCCGTAATTCTGTTATTGCTGCGATGAAGTATGTTGGCGGATCACTTCTTTAAGAAAACAACTGGGAGTTAGAGCGACGTTCTCAGAGGAAAAAAGAACGAGAGCTTTTCCGAAGGTCCTCCAAGAAACGTCTCTTCAATCAAAGCTGCAGAAAATGTCCCCGTAAGTCTCTCTTCCTACCTCAGACAGGTTCCTCCCGTTCACTTTACATTATTCTGTTTTCAACCTCTCTATCATTAATATTGATCTGAAGTTACAGGGTACAAACCAACTGACAAATATGAGAAATAAATAACTAGAATGAAGCAAATTCATGCTGGAAACAAGTCAAATTATCTGCCAGTGCAGTAAGTAAATGTTTCTTTGTAAGAATTCTTTCAGTAAGTAAAACTGGAAAAACAATTATGTCTTGAAATAAATACAAAAATACTTATTTTGAGCAAAAAAAATTACAAAAAACACACATAAAACATGGAAAACAAACCAAAAACACACACAAAAAATTACAAAACACACATACAAACAAACTCAAAACACCCAAAACATAATAAAAATACAAAAAATCACAAAGACATTCCAAATTGCAAGCAATTGTGACTTGAAAAGCCCAACTGTAACATTATATACTGGGTAGATACTGGTGGTAGAAAATGCTTTTTAAATAATATTTAAACTACATGCAACTAAAACTCTCAACTGCAGCCAATATTTTAGGTTAACACAAAAAGACACAAAATGACTAAAAAAAGACACAAAATGACCAAAAAATGACTCAAAATGACCAAAAAAAGACACAAAATGATGAAAAAAAGACACAAAATGACTAAAAAAAGACACAAAATTGTGAAAAAAAGACGAAATGACCAAAAACAGACAAAATGACCACAAAATGACAAAAAAGACACAAAATGACCAAAGAAGACACAAAATGAACAAAAAAGACAAAAAATGACAAAAAAAAGACACAAAATGACCAAAAAAGACACAAAATGACCAAAAAAAGACACAAAATCACTAAAAAAAGACACAAAATGATGAAAAAAGACACAAAATGACCAAAAAAGACACAAAATGACTAAAAAAAGACACAAAATTACCAAAAAAAAGACACAAAATGACTAAAACAAGACCCAAAATGACCAAAAAAGACAAAATGATGAAAAAGACACCAAATGACCAAAAAAAGACACAAAATGACCAAAAACGACACAAAATGACCAAAAAAGACACAAAATGACTAGAAAATGACCCAAAAAGGCACAAAATGATGAAAAAAAAGACACAAAATGACCAAAAAATTACCCAAAATGACTAAAAAAAGACCCAAAATGACTAAAAAAAGACACAAAATGACCCAAAAAAGACACAAAATAACCAAAAAAAGACACAAAATGATGAAAAAAAGACAAAAAATTACCAGGAAAGACACAAAATTACAAAAAAAGACACAAAACAACTAAAAAAAGACACAAAATGACCAAAAAAAGACACAAAATGACTAAAAAAAGACACAGAATGACCAAAAAAAGACACAAAATGACCAAAAGCATGAAAAAGCTCACAATGTCAATCCTAAAAACAAGTCTTTACACCAGACATAAATCCCTGTGAAGAGATTATTCAATCATTTAGTTACAAAAAGACACATGTTGTTAAAATAAGCACATAAAGCTATGGTCAGTAGGTAAATTATACTCAGAACAAGATCATTAAGATACTATTGATAGATAGAAGAATAGAATACTTGGTGTTTCTGCAGTGTATTGGTTACTGAGAAGGATCAATAACCTGTCATCAGCTCGTCATAGATCAGCTGAGGTGAAAGTTGAAGCCTTCAGCAGCTTCCTGCTCTTTAATGTCATTCCTAAGATTCCTACAGTGGAATAACGGATGTTTGGGTTTGCAGTACGGCCATGAGTGATCCTGACACGATGAGTGATCCTGACACGATGAGTGATCCTGACACGATGAGTGATCCTGACACGATGAGTGATCCTGACACGATGAGTGATCCTGACACGTGTTTCCTATAGAGGGAAAAAAATCAAACACGATATAAATCAAAAGTCAAACAACAGGTCTGGAATCAGGACCGGGTCCTCAGACTGCAGATTAAACCTGAAGGAGTGTATACATGCACTGACATGTCCACATGGTCTATATATACCACATATATATATATATATATATATATATATATATATATGTGGTATATATATATATATATATATATATATATATATATATATATATATATATGTGGTATATATATATATATATATACCATATAAATATACACTACCGGTGAAAAGTTTTAGAACAGCCCAATTTTTCCATTTTTTATTGAATTTCAAGCAGTTCAAGTCAAATGAACAGCTTGAAAGGGTCCAAAGGTAAGTGGTGAACTGCCAGAGGTAAATAAAAAAAGGTAAGCTTAACCAAAACTGGAAAATAATGTACATTTCAGAATTATACAAGTAGGCCTTTTTCAGGGAACAAGAAATGGGTTAACAACTTAACTCTATGGAAAACCTCTGATTGGTGATTTTAAAATCAGCCCCTAAAACCTGAAGTTTTTCTGTAAATCCAACAGAAGTGTCAACTCTTCTACTAAATAATAGATTTTTCAGCCTCTGTAGCAGATAGAAATGAAATTCATAAAGTATCTGAGAGCTTATAGCTGTTATATCTGAGCTCCCTCCGCTATAGTCGTCTTCACCATGATTTATAAGTTCTGGAAAAGTCCCATGATGCATTGGGACACTCCCACATGGATTCTCATTTTGTGTCTTTTTTTGTCTTTTTTTCAGTCATTTTGTGTCTTTTTTTGTCATTTTGTGTCTTTTTTTCGTCATTTTGTGTCTTTTTTGTCATTTTGTGTCTTTTTTTGTCATTTTGTCTTTTTTTGTCATTTTGTGTCTTTTTTTAGTCATTTTGTCTTTTTTAGTCATTTTGTGTCTTTTTGGTAATTCTGTCTTTTTTTAGTCATTTTGTGTCTTTTATGTCATTTTGTTTCATTTTTTTAGTAATTTTGTGTCTTTTTTTGGTCATTTTGTGTCTTTTTTTTAGTCGTTTTGTGTCTTTTTTTGTCATTTTGTGTCTTTTTTTCGTCATTTTGTGTCTTTTTTGTCATTTTGTGTCTTTTTTTAGTCATTTTGTGTCTTTTTTTCGTCATTTTGTGTCTTTTTTGTCATTTTGTGTCTTTTTTTGTCATTTTGTCTTTTTTTGTCATTTTGTGTCTTTTTTTAGTCATTTTGTCTTTTTTAGTCATTTTGTGTCTTTTTGGTAATTCTGTCTTTTTTTAGTCATTTTGTGTCTTTTATGTCATTTTGTTTCATTTTTTTAGTAATTTTGTGTCTTTTTTTGGTCATTTTGTGTCTTTTTTTTAGTCGTTTTGTGTCTTTTTTTCGTCATTTTGTCTTTTTTAGTCATTTTGTGTCTTTTTGGTAATTCTGTCTTTTTTTAGTCATTTTGTGTCTTTTATGTCATTTTGTTTCATTTTTTTAGTAATTTTGTGTCTTTTTTTGGTCATTTTGTGTCTTTTTTTTAGTCGTTTTGTGTCTTTTTTTGTCATTTTGTGTCTTTTTTTGTCATTTTGTGTCTTTTTTTCGTCATTTTGTGTCTTTTTTGTCATTTTGTGTCTTTTTTTGTCATTTTGTCTTTTTTTGTCATTTTGTGTCTTTTTTTAGTCATTTTGTCTTTTTTAGTCATTTTGTGTCTTTTTGGTAATTCTGTCTTTTTTTAGTCATTTTGTGTCTTTTATGTCATTTTGTTTCATTTTTTTAGTAATTTTGTGTCTTTTTTTGGTCATTTTGTGTCTTTTTTTTAGTCGTTTTGTGTCTTTTTTAGTCATTTTGGTAATTCTGTCTTTTTTAGTCATTTTGTGTCTTTTTTTGTCATTTTGTCTTTTTTTTGTCATTTTGTGTCTTTTTTTAGTCATTTTGGTAATTCTGTCTTTTTTTAGTCATTTTGTGTCATTTTGTGTCTTTGTTTAGTCATTTTGTGTCTTTTTGGTAATTCTGTCTTTTTTTGTCATTTTGTGTCTTTTTTTAGTCGTTTTGTGTCTTTTTTTTGTCATTTTGTCTTTTTTTGTCATTTTGTGTCTTTGTTTAGTCATTTTGTGTCTTTTTGGTAATTCTGTCTTTTTTTAGTCATTTTGTGTCTTTTTGTGTCTTTTATGTCATTTTGTTTCATTTTTTTTAGTAATTTTGTGTCTTTTTTTGGTCATTTTGTGTCTTATTTTTAGGAATTTTGTGTCATTTTGTGTCTTTTTTTTTAGTAATTTTGTGTCATTTTGTGTCTTTTTTTAGTCATTTTGTGTCTTTGTTTAGTCATTTTGTGTCTTTTTGGTAATTCTGTCTTTTTTTAGTCATTTTGTCTTTTATGTCATTTTGTGTCTTATTTTTAGAAATGTTGTGTCATTTTGTGTCTTTTTTTTAGTAATTTTGTGTCATTTTGTGTCTTTTTTTAGTCATTTTGTGTCTTTGTTTAGTCATTTTGTGTCTTTTTGGTAATTCTGTCTTTTTTTAGTCATTTTGTCTTTTATCTCATTTTGTGTCTTATTTTTAGTAATTTTGTGTCTTTTTTTTGTCATTTTGTGTCTTATTTTTAGTCATTTTGTGTCATTTTGTGTCTTTTTTTGGTGATGATTTCAAAGTTCTGGAAAAGTCCCATGATGCATTAAATGGGTTAACACAATAAAAGTGTGAATGAGAACAATAGCCGGTCCTGATGGTGCATTCACTGCCCGTCTGTGACTTGTGCTGTCCTGACTGTGGGCGTAGACCATAATTAGTAATGTATTAACTTGTCTGGATTGTTTCGGGACCATGTTTGGGTTTCAAGTGAAATTTCACTGACAGAATAATGAGCGAAGGGGAAACCAGCGTGACTCATATTCACCCTCGCCGCTCTGCATCACACGACAATTATTCTCTTTACTTGTGGAGGATCTCAGGGGCCACTGGAGCACCCTGCTCAACCACCAACGCAGCTTTTTATGGGCCTGTTAGTGAACACAAAGCTGACACATTCTGTCAGGATTACAGCTGCATTACAGTGTGTTGACAATGGAATGAGCAGCTTACTTTAAAGTGGCTTTAATCAATATTTTATAAAAACAATGTTTAAAGGACACACGTCTAGTTCACATCATTCAAATCATCACCAAAGAGAAGACACAAACTGAATAAAAAAGACATAAAATGACCAAAAAAAGACACAAAATGACTTTAAAAAAAGACATAAAATGACCAAAAAATGACAAAAAATGACCCAAAAAAAGGACATAAAATGACCAAAAAAGACAAAAAAAGACATAAAATGACCAAAAAAGACACAAAATGACCAAAAACAGACACAAAATTACAATAAAAAAGACACAAAATTACTAAAAAAAAGGACATAAAATGACCAAAAAAAGACACAAAATTACTAAAAAAAGGACATAAAATGACCAAAAAAGACACAAAATGACCAAAAAAAGGACATAAAATGACCAAAAAAGACATGAAATGTCGAAAAAAAGACACAACATGACAAAAAAGGACATAAAATGACCAACAAATGACAAAAAAAAGACAAAAAGTGACAAAAAAAACCACAAAATGACCAAAAACAGACACAAAATTACAAAAAAAGACACAAAATTACTAAAAAAAGGACATAAAATGACCAAGAAAGACACAAAATGACAAAAAAAGGACATAAAATGACCAAAAAAGACATGAAATGTCGAAAAAAAGACACAAAATGACAAAAAAAAGACACAAAATGACAAAAAAAAGACAAAATGACAAAAAAAGGACATAAAATGACCTAAAAAAGACACATTCTGTCAGGATTACAGCTGCATTACAGTGTGTTGACAATGGAATGAGCAGCTTACTTTAAAGTGGCTTTAATCAATATTTTATAAAAACAATGTTCTATACCAGGGGTGGGCAATTCATTTTCCCAAGAAGGCTGCGGGGGCCGAACCAAAACTCTGAACTAAATTCTGCTCAGTATTAATTTAGTCACTTTATAAAATACAGTAAATTATCTGGTTTTGAGCTGCTACTGATAATAACACATGTTATGATGAGACTGTTAATGTGCAGTAAATCAAGTATAGCAGTAAAAAGTAGTAAATACTCCTATAGGTGTTTTTGTATTATTTAGCTTGTTTTTCATTTTTGTAAATTTTCTAGGTGTGCAATGTTGTGATGCTTTTATTTTGAAAAATAAAAGCATCACAGCGCGGTCAGTGTGAAACGGGTGCTTTTATTTTGAAAGGCAGTGACAGGAAATAACAGGTGGAATGGTTAAATGAAAAACAAACGGTAAATAATAACGAGTGCGTCATAATTAATATAAAGTTGATATAAAGTATAAAAAAGGCTTCTATAGTGGCTGACAGGAAACAAGGTTTGTTAAAGTTTATTTTATTCTGTCATATATATTAGCGGCTATATTTGTTGTCTTGACTATAGTAAAAGAGCTTGTTTGCTGGAGTGCTAATGCTAATGTTTGTTATTTCTCTTACGGTGGATTCACAAGGTGACCAAGGAATGTCTTGTTTTTATTTTCATGGAGCGGTTTTAAATAAATCTAGTGAACTATCGGTTAAATAGTCGACCGTCATTCAGCCAGGAATGCTACTAAACATACATTCAAACCACTAAAACAATTGAGAGCATGTATGTTATGCAGTAAACCAGTAATTTAATAACGTTATGCAAAAAGCAATACGTGTTTTTGACAAGGTACCGAGGAAACTCAGTGTATTTAGTGGAACGTGTTTCTTTGCAGGCAGATATACATAAACCGCCTTCAAAATAAAAGCACCGCGGTTGTATTGATTTCTAAAACCTCACGCAAGCCGGACAAGGACGGCTGCCCAGGTCTGTTCTATACAGACACACGTCTGGTTCACCAAATCAAACTATTTCCATTCTCAATCCGGCCCACCACACACAAACTGGACCATGCAGCAAGATCATTTCCCTCAGATTTAGTGTTTTATCTGGTTTTTAGACACATTTTTTGCAGTGTGTGTTATTTTCACTTATTGTATTTCAATAATGTCTCTGTAGAACAGAATAATGTAATAAAAATCTGCACTTGAGTCCATTGAAAATGTAATAAAACCTGATAATGTAATAACTTCCCGATAATGTAATACACTTTTTTTTTTTACCAATAATGTAATAAAGTACAACACCGAGCACCTTTAGATGTCAAGAAGCTGTTTGAAATCATCACCAAAGAGAAGACACAAACTGAATAAAAAAGACACAAAATGACCAAAAAAAGATACAAAATGACCAAAAACAGACACAAAATTACAATAAAAAAGACACAAAATTACTAAAAAAAAAGGACATAAAATGACCAAAAAAAGACACAAAATGACTAAAAAGACAAAAAAAGACATAAAATGACCAAAAAAGACACAAAATGACCAAAAACAGACACAAAATGACAAAAAAAGGACATAAAATGACCAAAAAAGACACAAACTGAATAAAAAAGACACAAAATGACCAAAAACAGACACAAAATTACAATAAAAAAGACACAAAATTACTAAAAAAAAAGGACATAAAATGACCAAAAAAAGACACAAAATGACTAAAAAGACAAAAAAAGACATAAAATGACCAAAAAAGACACAAAATGACCAAAAACAGACACAAAATGACAAAAAAAGGACATAAAATGACCAAAAACAGACACAAAATTACAATAAAAAAGACACAAAATGACTAAAAAAATGACATAAAATGACCAAAAAAAGACACAAAATGACTAAAAAAGACAAAATTACTAAAAAAAAGACAAACTGGACCATGCAGCAAGATCATTTCCCTCAGATTTAGTGTTTTATCTGGTTTTTAGACACATTTTTTGCAGTGTGCATTTGCATTTTTTGTGTGTTATTTTCACTTATTGTATTTCAATAATGTCTCTGTAGAACCGGATAATGTAATAAAAATCTGCACTTGAGTCCATTGAAAATGTAATAAAACCTGATAATGTAATAACTTCCCGATAATGTAATAAAGTGCATTTCCCGATAATGTAATACACTTTTTTTTTTACCAAAAATGTAATAAAGTATAACACCAAGCACCTTTAAATGTCAAGAAGCTGTTGAATCATTCGGTTGTCATGGATACCTCGTTGGTGAAAAACAGATGAACGGGTCAAAAGTGAATAAAGATTCAACTCTGACCTGTTGGTGGCGCTAGAGCTCTGGAGCTAGAGTTGATACACAGTATCACCACTTGAACCCAAGTAATGGCTGGTCTGCTGGTAAATTATTACAATATTGGGGAATTATTACATTATCAGGACTTGGGAAATGAAGGCTAACCTGATAATGTAATAACCTCCATTAATGTTATACTTTATTACATTATTGGCCAAAAAAAAGTGTATTACATTATTGGGAAATGCACTTTATTACACTACATTGGACTCAAGTGCAGGTTTTTATTACATTGTCGGGGTTATTACATTATCGTGAATTTATTACATTATCAGGTTCTACAAAGTCTCCAATAACACCAGAAAAAGTCTCTGATAACACCAGAAAAAGTCTCCAATAACACCAGAAAAAATCTCCGATAACACCAGAAAAAGTCTCCAATAACACCAGAAAAAGTCTCCAATAACACCAGAAAAAGTCTCCAATAACACTAGAATTTTTTTTCCAACAAACCCATAAAAAGTCTCCAATAACACCAGAAAAAGTCTTCAATAACATCAGAAAAAGTCTCCAATAACACCAAGAAAAGTCTCTAATAACACCAGAAAAAGTCTCCAATAACACTGGAAAAAGTCTCCAATAACACCAAGAAAAAGTCTCTAATAACACCAGAAAAAGTCTCCAATACATCAGAAAAAGTCTCCAATAACACCGGAAAGTCTCCGATAACACCAGAAAAAGTCTCCAATAACTCCAAGAAAAGTCTCTAATAACACCGGGAAAAGTCTCTGATAAAACCGGAAAAAGTCTCCAATAACACCAAGAAAAAGTCTCTAATAACACCAGAAAAAGTCTTCAATAACATCAGAAAAAGTCTCCAATAACACCAAGAAAAGTCTCCAATAACACCAGAAAAAGTCTCCAATAACACCGGAAAGTCTCAGATAACACCGGAAAAAGTCTCCAATAACACCAAGAAAAGTCTCTAATAACACCAGAAAAAGTCTCTAATAACACCGGGAAAAAAGCCCTTGTAAAAGTGTGTATAATGTCCAGTTGAGAATGTGAACAGATCAGGTCGCTGGCAGGAGAACTCTCGTGGGCCTGTTGATGATATTTGTATGATGCAAATGGCGGAGAACGGTGTAAGAAAACAGAACTAAACAGAGATAAGAGTTCAGGTCTTGTAAGCTATTTTGAAAAGGTGGGTTTGAGTTGATTTTTGAAGGCGTGGAGTGAGTCTGAACATGGCAGCTAATCCTCACTCTCCGTGAACAAAGAGTCCAACAAACATTTTCAACTCAGGATTCCTGCTGCAGCACTTGAAGCGAGTTGCCTCTCTTCCATTACCTTACCCAGTTTACCCATTGGGTCCCATGGCAGAACACTGACGACTGACTCAAGCGGTGACTTAATCTCTGCCTCCAGATTAATGTTTCTATATAAATGTATTTAAGGCATAAACGGTACGGGAACATTTGGTCCTGATGTGGACGGTAGTGGAAGTGTGAGTCCATCCATCCAGCACATAAAGCCATCAGCACCAGGACTCATGATTATATATTATATATTATATATATATATTATATAACATATAAAGCTGCCACTCCCTGCTCTCTGTGGAGACACGCTGTGTTAGTGTGGCCATTTCCATTTAATATCCTTCTGTTCTGACAATGAGACAATAAGACCAACGGATATGATGTAATATAAACCAGCTTCAGTTTACCATGAAAGACACTAAAGTTTCCATATATTACAGAGAGAGAAACACAAGGGAGGGGACAGGGAGACCCGTGAGAGTCGGAGCTACCAGGAAAAATTCCTTTTTTTTTTTTAACCCGTTTAAGGCGGGAAAGCATTACTGCATTTCTACCATTAAAACCGGGAGCGCTGTTGTGTTATTCTACCGTCTTTTTGTAGTATTTGTAGTTTTTTCCACCTGTTTTCGGTCTCTTGGCCAATGAAATGCATCAGAATTCATGTGAGAGTGTCGCAATGCATCATGGGACTTTTCCAGAACTTTGAAATCATCACCAAAAAGAAGACACAAACTGAATAAAAAAGACACAAAATGACCAAAAAAAGACACAAAATGACTAAAAAAAAAAGACATAAAATGACCAAAAAATGACCAAAAAAAGACAAAATGACTAAAAAAAGGACATAAAATGACCAAAAAAAGACACAAAATGACTAAAAAAAAAAAGACATAAAATGACCAAAAAATGACCAAAAAAAGACCAAAAAAAGACAAAATGACTAAAAAAAGGACATAAAATGACCAAAAAAAGACAAAAAATGACCAAAAAAAGACATAAAATGACAAAAAAAGACACAAAATGACAAAAAAGACACAAAATAACAAAAAAGACACAAAATGACCAAAAAATGACCAAAAAAAGGACATAAAATGACCAAAAAAGACACAAAATGACAAAAAAGACATAAAATGACCAAAAAAGACACAAAATGACCAAAAAAAGACACAAAATGACCAAAAAAAGGACAAAAAATGACCAAAAAAAGGACATAAAATGACCAAAAAAGACATAAAATGACCAAAAAAAGACAAAAAATGACCAAAAAAAGGACATAAAATGACCAAAAAAGACACAAAATGACCAAAAAAGACACAAAATGACAAAAAAGACATAAAATGACCAAAAAAAGACAAAAAATGACCAAAAAAAGACATAAAATGACCAAAAAAGACATAAAATGACCAAAAAAGGACATAAAATAACCAAAAAAGACACAAAATGACCAAAAAAGACACAAAATGACTAAAAAAAAGACACTCTCTAAAGTCTCAGGCCACGCCCTCTTAAAAGTCTGAGGCCACGCCCTCTTTAAAGTCTCAGGCCACGCCCTCTCTACAGTCTCAGGCCACGCCCTCTTTAAAGTCTCAGGCCACGCCCTCTTAAAAGTCTGAGGCCACGCCCTCTCTAAAGTCTCAGGCCACGCCCTCTCTAAAGTCTCAGGCCACGCCCTCTTAAAAGTCTGAGGCCACGCCCTCTTTAAAGTCTCAGGCCACGCCCTCTCTACAGTCTCAGGCCACGCCCTCTCTACAGTCTCAGGCCACGCCCTCTCTGAAGTCTCAGGCCACGCCCTCTCTAAAGTCTCAGGCCACGCCCTCTCTAAAGTCTCAGGCCACGCCCTCTCTAAAGTCTCAGGCCACACCCTCTCTTAAGTCTCAGGCCACGCCCTCTTTAAAGTCTCAGGCCACGCCTTCTCTAAAGTCTCAGGCCACGCCCTCTCTAAAGTCTCAGGCCACGCCCTCTCTAAAGTCTCAGGCCACACCCTCTCTTAAGTCTCAGGCCACGCCCTCTCTAAAGTCTCAGGCCACGCCCTCTCTGAAGTCTCAGGCCACACCCTCTCTGAAGTCTCAGGCCACGCCCTCTCTAAAGTCTCTGGCCACGCCCTCTCTATAGTCTCAGGCCACGCCCTCTCTGAAGTCTCAGGCCACACCCTCTCTTAAGTCTCAGGCCACGCCCTCTCTAAAGTCTCAGGCCACGCCTTCTCTAAAGTCTCAGGCCACGCCTTCTCTAAAGTCTCAGGCCACGCCCTCTCTAAAGTCTCAGGCCACGCCCTCTCTAAACTCTCAGGCCACGCCTTCTCTAAAGTCTCAGGCCACGCCCTCTCTAAAGTCTCAGGCCACGCCTTCTCTAAAGTCTCAGGCCACGCCTTCTCTAAAGTCTCAGGCCACGCCCTCTCTAAAGTCTCAGGCCACGCCCTCCAGAGACTCTGGAGGTGACGTTTGGTTTTCACCGTTGCTAACTGTGCACAACGTCAGCAGCTGATCATAAACAAAGCAGCATGGCTAATTATTAGTGTCTGGTGCTTGTTGTAAACAAACAGAGATCGCTAAGTGAACACCTCCTGCAGCAGCAGCACATACACACTGTACTGCTACAGAGCTAACTGTTAGCCTGTTAGCACATACACACTGTACTGCTACAGAGCTAACTGTTAGCCTGTTAGCACATACACACTGTACTGCTACAGAGCTAACTGTTAGCCTGTTAGCACATACACACTGTACTGCTACAGAGCTAACTGTTAGCCTGTTAGCACATACACACTGTACTGCTACACAGCTAACTGTTAGCCTGTTAGCACATACACACTGTACTGCTACAGAGCTAACTGTTAGCCTGTTAGCACATACACACTGTACTGCTACACAGCTAACTGTTAGCCTGTTAGCACATACACACTGTACTGCTACAGAGCTAACTGTTAGCCTGTTAGCACATATACACTGTACTGCTACAGAGCTAACTGTTAGCCTGTTAGCACATACACACTGTACTGCTACAGAGCTAACTGTAGCTAACTGCTGCTAACAGCAATCTTGTCAAGGTAAATTATCTGTCCATGCAGCAGGATCATTTCCCTCAGATTTACTGTCTGATCTGGTTTTTAATCACCTTTCTGCAGTGTATTTGTACTCCGTTAGACAAACTGCACAGTCGTGTCCCAGACTGCATTATTGTAGTATAAAGTGGGTCTGTAAAGGGAAGACTTCAGGATCCAAAGAACCCGTTTTGGTTGAGATATCTGGAGCTCGGAGGTCAGTTTTGTGTAACGTTGGAGCGTTATTCCACCGTCTCCGTGTTAGTTTAGTGACCTAATCACTGACTTCTCACTATAATCTGTATGCATGAGTTGCATGAGTGTGTGTTTTATGGCTACATGTGCCTGCAAGTGTACAGTATGTGCACAGTTTTGAGTTTCTGTGTGTGTGTGTGTGTGTGTGTGTGTGTGTTGTTCCCTCATAAGTGCCTTTGCTGCCCACTGGAGAGCAATAAGAACACGATGGCCTGTAATTGCTTACCGGAACCATAGAGAATATAAAATGGAAGCAAAAAGAAAGCTGAAAAAAAAAAGCCAGCATGATCCAGAGAGCCTCTCTGAACAAATGAATAAATCAAGTTCACGGCGTGGAACACTTCACACACAAATACAAGCCAAAAGCCCAAAGCACATGGCGAGGAGCAGCTTCTTAACATGGACCGAGCTGTGGTAATGATGGATTTAAGGTTATGGGAGGGACCTCAGCACTGATAAAAAGGTGTTTAAAAACCAGATTAAACAGTAAATCTGAGGGAAATGCTGCAATCCTGCTGCATGGACAGATAATTTACCTTGACAAGATTTATTACATTAAGATTATTAAATCTAGAAATAAGCATGTTGAACACTGAAAAAAAGAAATGTAAAAAGACACAAAATTACCAAAAAAAGACACAAAAAAGGACAAAAAAAAGACAGAAAAAGACCAACAAAAAAAGAAACAAAAAAGATGCAAAAAGACCAACAAAAAAGACAAAAAATTATCAAAAAAGACACAAAAAAGGACAAAAAACATCAACAAAAAAATGCAAAAAGTCCAAAAAAAGAAACAAAAAAGGACAAAAAAAGACAGAAAAAGACACAAAATGACCGAAAAAGACACAAGGACAAAAAAGACAGAAAAAGACAGAAAAAGACACAAAGACCAAGAAAAAAGACGCAAAAAAGACACAAAATGATCAAAAAAGACAGAAAAAAGGACAGAAAAAGATGCAAAAAGTCCAACAAAAAAGACACAAAAAAGGACAAAGAAGACACAGAAAAAGATGCAAAAAATTCAACAAAAAGACAAAAAATAATCAAAAAAAGACACAAAAAAGAAACAAAAAAGACCAACAAAAGACGTAAAATCACAAAAATGACATAAAAAGACAGTTTTTTGTTTTTTTTTATCTTGGTAAGAACCAAATAATCATCAGGTCACTCTGCTCGGGCCAGTTCATCACTGCTGGCAGCTTTACTTTATCTGGTTTAAGAGTTCATTTATTATTTTAAGTGTTCAACATGCTTATTTCTAGATTTAATAATCTTAATTTAATAAATCTTGTCAAGGTAAATTATCTGTCCATGCAGCAAGATCATTTCCCTCAGATTTACTGTTTGATCTGGTTTTTAGACTAAACACCTTTTTGCACCGTGTGTGTGTGTGTGTTGATGCACACCTGTTGAATCTTTGCAGTGCATGCTTGTGTTTTGTGTGTGATGTGTGCGTGTGTGCGGATCACGTGTGTGTGTGTGTGTGTGTGTGTGTAGACAGCAGTGCGGCCAGGCCCAGTCACCTGTCACTTCTGTGTATTGTGGATGTGGGAGTGTGCCAGTGGAAAAAGCCCTCACTGCTTTAATGCTGCTTATTTCCCAGCACCTCACACCGGTCTTTTCCTCTCGCTGCTCTGGCATCAGACGAGGAAAACCCTCTCTCTGTGTGTGTGTGTGTGTGTGTGTGTGTGTGTGTGTGTGTGTACGCCCTCGCACCTCGTCACCTCTGATGCTGCAGCGGGAAGCCTTCTTTGCCAGGAGAACCCCAGACTGGCAGGCATACCGAACGCCTACGCACACACACACACACACACACACACACACACACACACACACACACATGCATGCACACACACACACATGCATGCACGCTCATGCCTGTGTGCACTCACACATGCTTTGACACACACGTGAGCTGCACATTTAGCAGCTCAGACGTACACAAGCGGCCGTATTTAAATCTATAACAGCCATGCGTCTCCGTTTCCACTCTGACTTCAAGCTTTTCCATCTTTTACTCTCTTCTTCTTTAACTTTAACTTTAACTTTTAAAAGCTCTGCAGCAAGACTTCTTCATCACGCTGCAACGTTAAAACACACCAGCATGGAGCCCTGCTGCCAGCTTTTTTATTTTTATTTTTTTAGAGTTTTCCATGTGCAATTTAGTGCATTAACTCTTTTCCAGCAAAGGTAAAAAAAAAAAAAAACACCTTGACCAAGTGTTAGTTTTTGCAGGTTTTTCAAATTTTGCAGTTTGCATTCAGCATTTTAAATGCAATATTTTGTCTCTGTGTTTTTGTGATTTTTGTGTGTTTTGTGTTTTTCGTCATTATTTGTTTGTTTTTGTGTATTGTTATGTGTTTTTGTAAATTTTTGTGTATTTTTATGTTTTTTGTTTGTTTTTATATTTTTTTGGTCATTTTTTCTGTGTTTTTGTGTATTTTTTTGTCATTTTTTCTGTGTTTTTGTGTATTTTAATGTGTGTTTTTTGTCATTTTTTGTGTATTTTTATGTGATTTTTGTCATTTTTTGTGTATTTTTATGTGTTTTTTGTCATTTTTTGTGTATTTTTAGTCATGTTTGGGTGGTTTTTGTAAAAAAAAAAAATGTTTTTATGTGTGTTTTCACGTATTTTTATGTGTGTTTTTTGTAATTTTTTTGGGTGTTTTTTGTAAAAAAAAAAAAAAAGTATGTCTTTTCGGTGTGTTTTAATGTGAGGTTTTTATTGAAAAAAAAAAAAAAAGTAGTGTTTTTTATGTGGGTTTTTGTTATTTTGTGTGTTAAAAAATGTTGATCCAGTAAGTCTAAATGAAGACATTAATAATCAGGTACCAACATGGCAGGTGAACACTGTTTAACTGGTTTCTCCAGGCAGAATAAAAAGGTGTGAGAGTCAAAACAATGAGAGGAGCAGGTGGTGAATCACATCAGCTGTTAGTGTTTCCAACAGTAGTAGCTTTGACTTGGTAAATATTCCCAATTCCTCTCACTGGAACTTATTCATCAGTATTTCCTGCTGTGGAAAACACTGGAAAATAAAAAGAAGCCAGACCCAAAATCTCAGCAATGAAAATCTACTCGGCTGTTAGATTTTCCCTCTAACCTTTATTTATTTATTATTTATTATTTATTGCCCTGCTGTTCTCATCCACTCACACACATTATTCTGCTGGTCCCCGTTTTATATGTTCAAGTCATCAATTTAAAAAACTGGACAGAAATAAATAATACATTTTATCTGACAAGTTCATTTGTTGTTATCTCTGAGGCCAAACATACAGGCGAATTTGATTCTGAAATAAATCTGTCTGCATGAAAATACAGAAACAAGTGAAGCTCTGAAGTTTAACGTCTTTATGTGAAACGTCAGAACACACACACACACACACATACACACACACATGCTGATTCTAAGGACCCCTGAATGTAAACATAGCTGCCCTGTAAACTGCCCGACTCAAAAACAGACTGAACTAAAAAGTGCCTGAATAAAAATGATTAACCTGTTTAAATCAACAAGATCAATATCATCAATTATATTTAACAAATTGACAGATTAATAGGGTGGATTTGCTGGTCACAAATATAACACTTAGACACAAAATGACAAAAAGAAACACACAAAATGACAAAAAAAAAACACAAAATGACCCAAAAAAGCCTCAAAATGACCAAAAAAGAGACAAAATAACTTTAAAAAAGACACAAAAATATTTAAAAAAGACACAAAATCACCAAAAAAGACACAGAATTATTAAAAAAAACACAAAATTATTTAAAAAGACACACAATTATTAATAAAGACAATTAAAAAAAAAAAAAAAAGACACAAAGTGACCATAAAAAGTAATTAAAGGGACCCTCCACACACAACACAGTAAAGTGCCATTCATATAAAACTCACATTAAACTTTCATATCAAGGTGGGGGCCACAAAATATCATCACGAGGGCCACAATTGGCCCGTGGGCCGCCAGTTTGAGACCCATGCTCTACAGCCTTCGAAAGGAAAAAAAAAAGGCAACATAATCAAATAAACCGCAGAAAATACTGTAGAACAACAGAACCTCAGAAATCAGGATATATTATTATTATATATGTGTGTGTTACCATGGTTACCACATGATGTGGCCTGACTCCTGCATAAACACTTCTTTTATACTATATCAGTAATCCCTTTTAACATTTAGAGATGTTATTTACCCTCTACCCCCTTTTATCTGTTTCAGTCCTTATTACCAGTGTGACTGGTTTCCAACCAGTGTAACATGCTCCGCTCATGTTCTGCCTGGAACCAGACCTCAGGAACATATGTGACATATATGAGGGGAAACACTGGCGGAGGGAGGGAGTGACTTGGATGTGAACCAGCCAGAGCTGTGTGTGTTTTTCCACTTGTGTTCATGTGTGTAGCTGGTTTCTGGTTTACATCCAGTAAGGAAGGTATCTCTGCTGCTGGGATAAAGTTTCTCCACTGAAATGTCAGATGAATATTGTTACGGCCAGAGGATCAGAGAGCAGCCGGGCACCAATCAACAGCCGGGCACCACTCAACAGCCGGACACCACTCAACAGCCGGGCACCACTCAACAGCCGGGCACCACTCAACAGCCGGGCACCACTCAACAGCCGGGCACCACTCTACAGCCGGGCACCACTCAACAGCCGGGCACCACTCTACAGCCGGGCACCACTCAACAGCCGGGCACCACTCTACAGCCGGGCACCACTCAACAGCCGGGCACCACTCTACAGCCGGGCACCACTCTACAGCCGGGCACCACTCAACAGCCGGGCACCACTCTACAGCCGGACACCACTCAACAGCCGGGCACCACTCAACAGCCGGGCACCACTGGACCGTTTACACATGGAAATCACTTCTGCTGCATTTCTCCCTCTCTCTTTCCACGACACTCCTATATATATATATATATATATATATATATATATATATATATACACACTATAGATCCGTGGCTCTAACAGGCTCTGTGCATGGTGCACGCTGCATGGACAGATAATTTACCTTGACAATATTTATTAAATTAAGATTATTAAATCTAGAAATAAGCATGTTGAACACTTAGAATAAGAAATTAACTGACACTCCTGTGTGTCCTCCCCTGTCTCCTTATGCCCTCTCCTGTCTCCTTGTGTCCTCTCCTGTCTCCTCTCCTGTCTTCTTGTCTACTCTCCTGTCTCCTTGTGTCCTCTCCTGTGTCCTTGTGCCCTCTCCTGTCTCCTTGTCTACTCTCCTGTGTGTCCTTGTGTCCTGTCTCCTCTCCTGTCTCCTTGTGTCTTCTCCTGTCTCCTTGTCTCCTCTCCTGTGTCCTTGTGCCCTCTCCTGTTTCCTTGTCTCCGCTCCTGTCTCCTTGTGTCTTCTCCTGTCTCCTTGTGTCTTCCCCTGTCTCCTTGTCTACTCTCCTGTCTCCTTGTGCCCTTTCCTGTCTCCTCTCCTGTGTCTCCTTGTGTCCTCTCCTGTCTCCTTGTGTCTTCTTGTCTCCTCTCCTGTCTCCTTGTCTCCTCTCATCTTAAAACAAGATCAATTATCTGACACTTCTAAATCTAAAGTTGTTGTTTTTTTTATCTTGGTAAGAAACAAATAATTGTCAGTGCAGAGTAAATTTCTTATTTTTAGTGTTCAACATGCTTATTTCTAGATTTAATAATCTTAATTTAATAAATCTTGTCAAGGTAAATTATCTGTCCATGCAGCAAGATCATTTCCCTCAGATTTACTGTTTTAACTGGTTTTTAGACTAAACAGTTACAGTGTGTAGTTGTGGTTGTGGTTGTGATCAGCTGGACTGTGACTGTTTATGGGAACACTCAGATTAACACATGGATGCTAGCTCATGCTAACTGTGATTGGCTATGCAAATTCCTGCATCATGAACCAAGTGTTGCTGTGTATGTTAGCATCAATGCTAACAGGTGGTGGCCAGTCTCAGTCAGGGTGGTCCGGGCTGAAATAATCCTCATTACATTAATCAGGCTCACATACACACACATGCATGAGCCAACTTATTACAGAGCATGTGTGTTGCAGGACACACTGCCTGGCTTTTAACCCGCAGACTGGAGGAACCGTGGACGGAGTCACACTGATAAAAAGGTGTTTAAAAACCAGATAAAACATAGCCTGGGTATACCCAGACTGCCTTGCGCGCTCGATTTCATTTCAAACTGCCAAGGGGTCTGGAAACCAGGGAGGTTTCTTAGCCCTGTTTTAGGGATCCAATCACAGAGCGGGGAGGGACGGCAAGACGATGACGCGTACTACTCGGCAGACGGAAGCTTGTAGTTTTCTTACAGATCCAACATGGCTGCTGCAGACGTGAAACTCTCTTTAGCTGTAGATGGTGTTTTAAATAGTTTAGAGCCAAAGTTGAAAGGAGAAAGGTCTCTCAGCGGCTCCGCTGTCCCCCGGCTCGTAGCCAGATCACCGGCGTTACGGTACCGGGGCTAATATCGGTAGCGATACGCTACCATTACGGCGTTAGCGGTAGCTATTAGCTATTAGCCCCGCTATTGTAACGCCGGTGCTCTCGCTCCGAGCCGGGGGACAGCGGAGCCGCCAGAGACCCCCAGCAGCTTGATTATTGCCCATAAAATCTGTGGATGTGTGGCTGAATGACATGAGGGGGAATAAAGCGTGAAAATAAATAATCTTGCAGAAAGCGAGAACTGGAGAAGCAAAGCAGCAGCAACACTCTCTCACAGACACACACACAACAAACATCCATCTCTGTTGCTCTACTACGTCATCTGGTATAACTGGTTTGTTTACATTTAAAGAGACAGTGACACATATACAGGTTTTTTTATACACTGTAAAAACGTCCTGTTGTTTTTACAGAAAAAAACTTGCAGCTGTGGTTATCAGAATATTTTGTAAAAAATACAGTACATATGTCAACATCTTTACAGAACTTGAAAATTGTACATCCTAAAACTGTAGAAATTTAAAAATAATTTAAAAATATTTATGACAATATTTATAACATTTAAAAATAAAATGTTCTCACTGTTAATGTACTAAACACCATATCTCTAATAAAAATATACTGTAATATTTAATGGTAAAATCTTTAATTTATGCAGCATTTATACTTTTTTACTTTTTACAGTAAAATATGGAGCTACATTTGGTAAGTTTTATTAAAACAACTTCACATAGTTTCTGTGTTTATTTCTCTAAGGACTGGATTTGATACTTTCACAGTATTAACAGCTTAATCTGCTTTATAATCCAAAAAAAAATACATGGAAATCTCACTTTTAACACTATGGGACCTCAAACTAAAGGTTTTTTATTGGCTGAGGCTCGTCACCACAACGTAATAGGGAAAACAGTTTGATTCTATATAAAGTTAATAGTTAGGAGACTGCTGCTCTCTGAGCCACATTCTGCTTTTTAATCCAATTCTTTTCATTTGAACACTAATTGAGTAGAGTATTTAATCAGTGGCAGAGAGCTGAAGTGATTTTCTGACCACATGATTATAACAGGCAGCTCCAGGCCTTTGTAGGTATAAAACCAATAAACTGGTTGACTTTATTTGATTGAGTTTAGGTCAGTTCTGGTTGTTTTTATGGACCTCAGAGGGAATCATAAAACCCCTTGCAGGGAAGAAGAAGAAAAAGAAACACATCAGAACAATATAATGTACTGTATATTGACAGTAATGACATGAAAACCCAATAAATGATATCATGCATCGTGACTTTGTCCTGCATGGAGCCGTGCTGTCCTCACGGCATTTAATATCTCTATAACAAGGATAAAACTGCACACACCCAATATATAATAGCATGGTAAAATAACAGACATGGTGGAGACTTTTTGAACTGATGTCACAAAGATTAATGCAACAATTTTTTAAGACTACACAGAATCTATTACTGTCTGAATTAAGAGAGATTTACAGAAATCTACATCATGTGACTGTAAAAAAATAGATTTTAGGGTGAAAAACTGCTAAACCATGACAATAAAAGACGTAAAATGATGAATGAGTTAATTCAGTTTCAGTAACAATGAAACACTGTAAATGTTTATATCAGACAAAACTGTATTTTTTACATTTAAAAAAAAAACCTCCGTTGTAAAATACTCTGGCACCATGTTTGTAGGAAAATATACTGTAAATATATATATACAAGCATCACTGTAATTTTTGCATTTATTTTTTGTAAAAATTAAATTGTAGAATTACATACATTTTTTGGGTAATTTTGTGTCTTTTTTGGTAATTTTGTGTCTTTTTAAAATAATTTTGTGTCTTTTTTTGGTCATTTTGTGTCTTTTTTTTGTAATTTTATGTCTTTTTCTAACCATTTTGTGTTTTTTTTTTTATAGTAATTTTGTGTATTTTTGCGTCATTTTGTGTCTTTTTCAAGTAATTTAGTGTTTTAATTCTATTGTGATGGATTCATTCAAAATTCTCTTGATTTAGAATTGCAGACACATTAAAAATATATTTAATGTGATCAGAATAAGTAGATTATATCTCAAACATTTTATATTAAAGTTATTTAAACAACTGCCTCAAAATCAAGGATGCATTTATATTTAATACATTTCATCAAATATAATAAGTAAAATAAAATGACTACAGAATCATTTATTACAGTGTATGGCCTTGGTGCATTTCTTCTGTCTGCTTGTGTCTGTTGATGCTTTCTGCCAGAGTCGAAGCACTAATTGTGTGTGTGTGCGTACAGGATTATGTACTGGCATTTGGCATTTTGTGTCTTTTTTTTAATAGTCATTTTGTGTATTTTTGGGTCATTTTGTGTCTTTTTTAATTCTATTGTGTTGGATTCATTCAAAATTCTCTTGATTTAGAATTACATACATTTTTGGGGTAATTTTGTGTCTTTTTAAAATAATTGTGTGTCTTTTTTTGTAATTTTATGTCTTTTTCTAATCATTTTGGGTCTTTTTTTAAAAGTAATTTTGTGTATTTTTGGTTCATTTTGTGTCTTTTTTAAGTCATTTAGTGTTTTAATTCTATTGTGTTGGATCCATTAACAATTCTCTTGATTTAGAATTACATACATTTTTGGGGTATTTTTGTGTGTTTTTTTGGTAATTTTGTGTCTTTAAAATAATTTTGTGTCTTTTTTTTGTAATGTTATGTCTTTTTCTAATCATTTTGTGTCTTTTTTTGTGTATGGCCTTGGTGCATTTCTTCTGTCTGCTTGTGTCTGTTGATGCTTTCTGCCAGAGTCGAAGCACTAATTGTGTGTGTGTGCGTACGGGATTATGTACTGGCATGAGAGTGTGTGTGTGTGTGTGTGTGTGTGTGTGTGTGTGTGCATATTTCCAGCTGCAGGAATGCAGCGTGGCTCTTCTGAAGGGATATTAGTGCGACCGCAGGGCCTCTTTCCCCTCTCCGCTTCCATCTGGTGTCGCATTAAATATTAAACTTTTTAATTTGATTCAATTCCCGACGACAAACAGCCTTGATTGGATCCAGATGTGGGCGGCCGGCGGGCCCACCCCGAGGCCTGCTCCCAGCCTGGAGGGTTCGGATCCTCCGGAGCTGGAACTGGGACCAGGATCCAGGCTGGGACTTGGACTGGAGAGGAGGATGGAGCTCCAGTTTGGTTTGGAGTCGGCGGTGGAAGTGGTTCTACAGGAGCTGGAGCTGGAAACTGAGCCCATGTTTGGGGTAAAACCGGAACTTAAACTGGAACTAGGACTGAACCTGGAATGTAAACTCCTTTTAGAGAAAAGGAGCTGGAGGAAAAACCTGTTGTTAATGAGAATGATCATCACCTGATCAGGTTCAGCCTGACCCCCTTTAACCCATTGACGCCGGGAAAGCATTACCGCATTTCTACCATTAAAGACAAAATCTGTCATTTTGTAGTATTTGTATTTTTTTCCACCTATTTTCGGTCTCTTGGCCAATGAAATGCATCAGAATCATGATCAGAATACATGCGGGAGTGTCACAATGCATCATGGGACTTTTCCAGAACTTATAAATCATGGAGGAAGACGACTATAGCGGAGGCATATCTATCCATCTATCTATCTATCTATATATATATATCTATATCTATAGCGGAGGAGCTCAGCAGGAAGTGACGGAAGAGATCTGATGAAAACAGCGCCGATGATTTTATTGCTGATCTGGACTTTGAACCCTCGGAACCAATCGACCGACATTTATGGATGAGGAATATGTTTTTAGACGACATATTTTCACCGAAGAACAGACAGATTTGTGGCCATCTGGAGATAATAATAATATTATTAATAATATATTAATATTAATAATAATAATAATTGATTGTGATGATGATATAAGAAATCATGACTGTTTATGTCTTATATTATTTTATGCGTCGTTGAGTACCCTGAAAAGTGCAATATATAAAATGTATTATTATTATTTAATATTATTATTATTATTATTATATATATATTTCTTTATTACAGTAGGCTAATGAGAACTATGTCTTGTTCTTCCAGTGGTCATATCATGCTAGCATCTTGCTAATGGGCATGTATTAGTATTATGCATAGGATTTTTTATTCAGTCAAATGTAACATTTGCTGAGTTTGTTGATCTTTTAAAAAACTTTATTGAAGGTTTGGACAAATAAACTCAACTTCGTATGAAAGCCACGGGTATAAGCTCTCAAATACTTTTTGAATTTCATTTTTATCTGCTACAGAGGCTGAAAAATCTATTATTTAGTAGGTGTTGAATTTCCAGAAAAACTTCAGGTTTTAGGGGGTCATTTGAAAATCACCCAGAGGTTTTACAGGCATTTTGTCCAGGCGCTTTAGGCCTTAATGGGTTAAGGCTCATTAATGCTCAGAATCAGAACCTCGATGGAGCCTTCAGCCCGCGTTCTGCATTCATTTCATCCGTGTTTTCTGCATGTTTTGTGAAAGCTTTGGACAGAAAGAAACGGAACAGTTTCATTGAAAAATCATGGGAGAATGTGGACAACAGTTCACGCAAGACAAGACCCTGAGAGAGGACTCTGAGGTCCATTATTACATCCTCCTCCACCAGTGGTTTCAGACACTTTTTATTCTTTTTACTCTAGTTACTGAACATCTGTGCCAACATGAAGGAAACATGGAAGTCTGTGCACTGTAAAACCAAATGTTGCTAGTTTGTCATAACTAATTTTCCCTTCTCAACACAACAAAGATCTGTGCAAAAAGTCATTTAAACTAAACATATTGAAAAAGATTGACCCAGACAGGAAATCAGACACAGAATCAACATAATACACTTCCTCCCCCTTTCAAAATAAAACACAATACGCAGTTCATGAAGCCCAAAACTACTTCACATCAACATTACGTCTTGACCAGATCATCAATCAATCAATCAATCAATCAATCAATCAATCAATCAATCAGTGGAAATCCCCAGTAAATCTTGCCAACAACCAACCAAAGAGCCAAACAAACAAACAAACCAACCAACCAACCAACCAACCAACCAACCAACCAACCAACCAACCAAACAACCAACCAACCAACCAACCAACCAACCAACCAACCAACCAACCAAACAAACAAACAAACAAACAAACAAACAAACAAACAAACAAACAAACAACCAACCAACCAACCAACCAACCAACCAACCAACCAAACAAACAAACAAACAAACAAACAAACAAATAAACAAACAAGCAACCAAACAAACAACCAACCAACCAACCAACCAACCAAACCAACCAACCAACCAACCAAACAAACAAACAAACAAACAAACCAACCAACCTCTATCCTGGTGGAGGTAACAGAGTTCTTCAAAGACTCTCCCTTCTATTTCAGTAAATCCAGTGAGAAGATTTGCTCAAGAATTATCTTTGCTTTCTGTTGAAAAAAAAGTTCAATCTTTAACTAGGATAAAAAAAAAATCTGATTAATTAGAGGCTTTGTAATTAATTAATCGCATATAAATATTTGACCTGAGAACAGTGAGAAGTAATTTTTTTCACATGGATTTTTAGTATACCATTGAATAATGACTGAATACATAAGCTTAAGCAACAAAAATATTGATTATTTTTGTTCAAGTCCAACAGACCAGTGACATTTTTGCCATTAAGTGTAGCAATAGCATCTTTATAAATATAGAACATTTCATAAATCCAGGTAGCCTATAGGTAGGTAGACCTTCTGTAAACTAGAATACTTTGGTTTTTGAAGTAAAACACAATCCACGCTAGCTAGCACGCTAGCCGCTAGCTGCTATATGTTTAGCATTGAGGTGATACTTGAGGCTGGATGTGCTGCTATGGTGATATGTGAATTCCTTGTTGCCTAGCAACACAACCATGCTCTTATGGACACTTCCATCCGTTGGTTTTTAGTAACTAAATGTCCCATCATCCACGGGGCCAATAATCGGTCCTGGTCCAAATAATCGGTCCTGGTCTCACAGGAATATCGTAGAGACACGAAATTTTCGCTCCAAAATTTAACAAGAACCCATACCCTAAAACGTACAGGAAGTCCGCCATTTTGCATCAAACATGCCATTTCCTGCTGTTTTTCCCCGTTTCCACCCCGCATACTTTTACGAACTCCTCCTACAGATTTTACCCAATTGCCTTCAAACTTGGTCAGTAGCATCACAAAGCCTTTGGGATCAAAAGTTATTGAAATCTTTACCGACAGTCACACTATGTGGCCATGGCATGGCGGCAAAATATGGCGTCTCGCCATAACACACGAGCCTGTATAACTTGACTATACATTGTCCAATCCGTCCCAAATTTCGCACACGTGATTAGGGTCCAGCCCAGAACACACCCACATGTCAATAGTGACACACAGTCATAGCGCCCCCTGCTGGCTACAGCTAGTCATATGTTTTACAGCTACCCCAAGCAGAGTAGTAGGAGACACGCCATTTGGGACGCATAGGGACTGAGACCACAACGCCTTGCCCGACGGCTCCACTCGGCTCGGTCCCGTTCAGTCCTGTTTACAGGCCTAGTTTGACTTTGTTTCTGCATAAAAATGGATTTTGATCACATTTCTAGCGAGAAATATATGTTTTATTTTCTAAATATTCACTCAGTGAATGTACATAATCACTTTGTATGTTGGAATAGCCACGGGATATGACTGGCATTAACTTGCATTGTAGCCAAATCCGTGTCAGTTTCACGGAAAACTAAACAACCCCAGCCTGCAGCTAAACTAGACCAGACCACGGTTCTCAGAGCGCCTCCATCCGTCACGTCGGACACACTCCATCACCCTCCTGGTGCTCCTCCTGGTGTCTGGCGAGGCGACTCCCCTGGTTCTAAACTTAGCCTGGGCTCCTGTCCTGTTAGCACATACACACTGTACTGCTACAGAGCTAACTGTTAGCCTGTTAGCACATACACTGTACTGCTACAGAGCTAACTGTTAGCCTGTTAGCACATGTACTGTACTGCTACAGAGCTAACTGTTAACCTGTTAGCACATACACACTGTACTGCTACAGAGCTAACTGTTAGCCTGTTAGCACATACACACCGTACTGCTACAGAGCTAACTGTTAGCCTGTTAGCACATACACACTGTACTGCTACAGAGCTAACTGTTAGCCTGTTAGCACATACACACTGTACTGCTACAGAGCTAACTGTTAGCCTGTTAGCACATACACACCGTACTGCTACAAAGCTAACTGTTAGCCTGTTCGCACATACACACCGTACTGCTACAGAGCTAACTGTTAGCCTGTTAGCACATACACACCGTACTGCTACAGAGCTAACTGTTAGCCTGTTAGCACATACACACCGTACTGCTACAGAGCTAACTGTTAGCCTGTTAGCACATACACACTGTACTGCTACAGAGCTAACTGTTAGCCTGTTAGCACATACACACTGTACTGCTACAGAGCTAACTGTTAGCCTGTTAGCACATACACACTGTACTGCTACAGAGCTAACTGTTAGCCTGTTAGCACATACACACTGTACTGCTACAGAGCTAACTGTTAGCCTGTTAGCACATACACACTGCTCCTCCTGGTGTCTGGCGAGGCGACTCCCCTGGTTCTAAACTTAGCCTGTCCTCCTGGTTCCTGGGTTCCTGTCCTCCTATCGACAGCATCTGGACGTGGAGATGATGGATGAGCGTCTGCGTCAGTCCCCAGAGCGCTCCGTCACCACCGTCACCCAGCCAGAAACCATCCAAAGACAATGTGATGCATCAGTTCTCCAGCCAGACGTTCCCTCCCAGCTCCAGCTACAGGCGGGTACATTTTCCCTGCTTTAATCCCGTCTCCAGCCTCCGACTGTCAGCCCAAACCAAAGCCTTGTGTGCTCCAGCCCAAAGCCTACAGGCCTGTCTCATTTAGACCACTTTATCACCCAGTAACCAGACCAGAGCTCCCACACAGGCTTCTGCTTCTTATAAACATAGTAAATATATGCACTGCAGCTCATATCTGCAGCATTCGATTCGATTCCACTTTATTAATCCCACAGCGGGGAACTTTCTTTGTTACAAATTATTTATCCACTCAAAAAAGAATTCTGACAGACCACCTCCATCCTAATAAATAAATAAATCAGCATGAAGGCCAAACATTTGGTTTTACACTTGGAGGAAATCAGGTAAATCATATCTGCTAAAGAGGATATCTGTTTTAATATCTGGCAACCTTTTCTTAACTCTATGGAGTCTTATTGGGCTATCTTGTCCATTTTTTAATCCTTTTCATGTATTTTTGTGTCTTCTGTGTTTTTTGTTTTGTCATTCTGTTTTCTCATTTTGTGTCTTTTTTGGTCATTTTGTGTCTTTTTTTAGGCCTTTTTTTTTCTTTTTTTTGTCATTTTTTGGTCATTTTGTGTCTTTTTTTAGTCATTTTGTGTCTTTATTTTAGTCATTTTGTGTCTTTATTTTAGTAATTTTGTTTATTTTAGTAGTTTTGTGCCATTTTGTGTCTTTTTGGGTCATTTTGTGTCTTTTTTTTAGTAATTTTGTGTCTTTTTTAGTCATTTTGTGTCTTTTTTAGTCATTTTGTGTCTTTTTTTAAGCCTTTTTTCTTTTCTTTTTTTTAGTAATTTTTTTGTCATTTTGTGTCTTTATTTTAGTCATTTTGTTTATTTTAGTAGTTTTGTGCCATTTTGTGTCTTTTTTGGTCATTTTGTGTCTTTTTTTAAGCCTTTTTTTTCTTTTTTTGTCATTTTTTTGTCATTTTGTGTCTTTTTTTAGTCATTTTATGTCTTTATTTTAGTCATTTTGTTTATTTTAGTAGTTTTGTGCCATTTTGTGTCTTTTTTGGTCATTTTGTGTCTTTTTTTAAGCCTTTTTTTTCTTTTTTTGTCATTTTTTTGTCATTTTGTGTCTTTTTTTAGTCATTTTATGTCTTTATTTTAGTCATTTCGTTTATTTTAGTAGTTTTGTGCCATTTTGTATCTTTTTGGGTCATTTTATGTCTTTTTTTTTAGTAATTTTGTGTCTTTTTTAGTAATTTTGTGTCTTTTTTAGTCATTTTGTGTCTTTTTTTAGTCATTTTGTGTCTTTTTTTAAGCCTTTTTTTTTTACATTTTCCCTGCTTTAATCCCGTCTCCAGCCTCCGACTGTCAGCCCAAACCAAAGCCTTGTGTGCTCCAGCCCAAAGCCTGCAGGCCTGTCTCATTTAGACCACTTTATCACCCAGTAACCAGACCAGAGCTCCCACTCAGAGACACACAGGCTTCTTCCAGCTTTATGCCAACGCTGCCTCCAGTCCAGAACATGTTTCTAGCTCCGGTCCAGGACCGATCTGGGTTTGTGTTGGTGCAGGAGCTGCAGGATGAGAGACATCCACCCAAACAGAAAGCAGATGGAGGGCTAGAGGACGGATGGATGAGTCTGGAGGAGAGCCTGAGTCATCCTCCACTTCTCTCTACCAGCTATTATTATACAATCAGGACCTTCTCCTCAACCTGATTGGTCCAGGAGGAGATCCAGCCTTGTGGACAGCTCTGCAGAAATGGAACTGGTTAAACTACTTAGCCATCTTTTTGTTCTTTCCCTTTACTGTGAAGAACACAATGTTTTAATGAGACTTTTACAAATAAATGCACTGCAGCTCATATCTGCAGCATTTGAAATGTCTTTGTTACAGCCAGCCACAAAAATTGCACACAAAATGATTTCCCTTTTAGACAAAGATTAAAAATAAACAATCTAATATAAAAAGACATTTAACAATATACAATATACTATATACAACTTAGTGCAAGTTAAGTGAAGAATGTGCAGAGTGCAAATTATATGCAAAATGTGCAGAAAAGAAAGAAAGAAGCTACACATGTTCAGGTGGAAATCCAGTGTAAGACATTCTTTATGTTGCACTTTGTTGTACGTTTATTAGATGATGACAAAAGTAGCTACAAAGGATTTACTGGAAAGACTTTGAGAAGTTTAAAACTTGTTGGATGGAACCCCCCAAATCCAACATTTTTCATTTTATTCATTCTTCTTTTCAAACCGAAAAAATAAACACCAACATAAACTCCAACAGCGTAGGCTAGATGCATATACATATACATACTCACATAGGCACCATTATACAGATGTACATAAACATTTACACACATACAGTATATAGCCCTATAAATATAGATGCATCTGCCCCGTCTGAGTAATAAGATACATATAAGAACCAGTTAACTTAATATTCAACACGCATTTCCTTTTATCATTTTGGTCCCAAAAAAAAAGGGAGTAGGTAGCCTGGGTATACCCATACTGCCTTGCACGCTCAAATTTCATTTCGAACCTCCAGGCAGTCTGGAAACCAGCGCCGCTACTAGCCCCGCTACTAGCGCCGCTACTAGCCCCACTACCGTAACGCCGCTACTAGCCCCGCTACTAGCCCCGCTACTAGCCCCGCTACTAGCCCCACTACTAGCGCCGCTACTAGCGCCGCTACTAGCCCCACTACCGTAACGCCGCTACTAGCCCCGCTACTAGCCCCACTACTAGCCCCGCTACTAGCCCCACTACTAGCCCCGCTACTAGCGCCGCTACTAGCCCCACTACCGTAACGCCGCTACTAGCCCCGCTACTAGCCCCACTACTAGCGCCGCTACTAGCCCCACTACCGTAACGCCGCTACTAGCCCCGCTACTAGCCCCGCTACTAGCCCCGCTACTAGCCCGCTACTAGCCCCGCTACTAGCCCGCTACTAGCCCCGCTACTAGCCCCGCTACTAGCCCGCTACCAGCCCCGCTACCGTAACGCCGCTACTAGCCCCGCTACTAGCCCGCTACTAGCGCCGCTACTAGCCCCGCTACTAGCCCGCTACTAGCCCCACTACCGTAACGCCGCTACTAGCCCCGCTACTAGCCCCGCTACTAGCCCACTACTAGCGCCGCTACTAGCCCCGCTACTAGCGCCGCTACTAGCCCCGCTACCGTAACGCCGGGAATAAAGCGTGAAAATAAATAATCTTGCAGAAAGCGAGAACTGGAGAAGCAAAGCAGCAGCAACACTCTCTCACAGACACACACACAACAAACATCCATCTCTGTTGCTCTACTACGTCATCTGGTATAACTGATCTGATTGGCTAAGAGCTACCTACAGACGCTTTGATAGACATTCTAAGCGTCCAATAAACGGCTCCGGAGGATCATAAACCACACCTCCTCTACGGAGAAATGAACGGCTGGTTTCCAGACCAGATCTCATTTGAGATTAGTCTGGAGTTAGCCAGGCTAGTGAGTAGGCCGAAGTAAAAAATACTTCTCTAGGCCCAAACCCTGGTACTCCACACTTCAAATATGAGATTTTCTCTCTATATAAAGCCACTTAATGTCAAATAAATATGTATTATTATTAGGGCCTCGGGGCAATCTCCCCAGCACTGGTCCCATCCAGCAATATCTGTAGGGACCAGTGCTGCACTACTGTTATACTGTGGATTTCTTCTTATTCCTCTTCCGGACGCAATTTCGTCCCGCTACTAGTCCTACAACTTGAAGAGTTGCAGGACAAATTATATATCAAAACGTGCGGTTTGATCGGGATCGGTGTGCTATTACTTTTCTCTACAGAATACGAACGTAAGTCGCAAAAAACTGCTCAAAATTTTGCATTGAAATGAATGGGACGGCCGACAAAAAATGAGCGAAAAAGAACAATAATTGGAGATTTTCAGACGTCTACTTCTCCGGCATAATTTCACCTAGAGACTCCATTTAAACTTTAAACAGTAGACACAAGTCTTGTGTATTGGTGTATTACTTTGCGTTTCGATAGGTCATATAGTTTTTTATCAATCCCTGTTCAATGACCATGAACATTTTTGGAGAAATTCTGAGATTATAATGGGTGTGTATTGCACGGAATGTTCGTGTCACAGTGTGTGACATCATCACCAGAGTGTAGAGGGAGACAAAAAACTGTCAAAAAAATGTTTTTAAAACTGCGCTCCAGGCCGCAAATTCCACTCTACAGAAATAATTTATACATAGAAACGTAGGAAAATTAGTCTTCTCCCTCACAATCCTCTGGTAAAGCTGTCAGAGTTATAGTTTGGGCGTAGGACGCACAGATGATCCACCAACACCACCAACAGCCTCATTGGCTCCCATATTAAAAACACAGGGAGATTTCTGAAAAAGGGAGATGTAACAGTTTTTGTAGATTGCTCTAACAAAGCTATTTTTTTTATTTTTCTTAAACAAAAAACATATGTAGAGGTTCAGGAAGAACTCAGGACGCTCAAAGTGAAGTCGGATCAATGATAGGTATTATGGTTTTGCCAAAAATGCTTTCTGTTCGAGGACAGAAATTCCAGTCTCTCCACCTCTGGCTGCTGTCACTGTGCCGGAACAGGTGTCAGTTAATTCTGTTGATTGCTTTGATCTTTGATGTGATTACAGTTACACACACACACACACACACACACAGGTAACTTTATGTGATTTTAATTACACACACACACATTTTGAGGTTAAAGGGCAGTAGCCCCCGTGGCCCTTTCAGAATTTCCCCAGAGGAAATTTTCTAGTTATTATTTATAACATTGAAATGTATTTGAAGACAGGAAGTTTCAGACACTGTTGGACGCTGGCTTGCGTGTTGTTGTGGCGTCCAGTACTACGTCACTTCCTGCTTAGCGTTCTATCCAATCAGCAACCAGGCTGTTTAAGGGGAGAATAAAGACACAAAATTACCCAAAAAATACACGAAATGACAAAAAAATACACAAAATTACCCAAAAAAAACCACACAAAATTACCCAAAAAAGGACACAAAATGACCAAAAAAAGACACAAAATTACTAAAAAAAGACACAAAATTGACAAAAAAGACACAAAATTGACCCCCAAAAAAAGCACAAAATTACTAAAAAATACACAAAATGACCAAAAAAAGACACAAAATTGACAAAAAAGACACAAAAATGACCAAAAAAAGACACAAAATTACCCAAAAAAGGACACAAAATGACAAAAAAAGACACAAAATTACTAAAAAAAGACACAAAACTATTAGAAAAAGACACAAAATTGACAAAAAAGACACAAAATTACCCATAAAATACACAAAATGACCAAAAAAGACACAAAATTGACAAAAAAGACACAAAAATGACCAAAAAAAGACACAAAATTACCCAAAAAAGGACACAAAATGACAAAAAAAAGACACAAAATTACCCAAAAAAAGGACACAAAATGACCCAAAAAATACACAAAATTACCCAAAAAAGACACAAAATTACCCCAAAAATACACAAAATGACAAAAAAGACACAAAATTGACAAAAAAGACACAAAAATGACCAAAAAAAGACACAAAATTGACAAAAAAGACACAAAAATGACCAAAAAAAGACACAAAATTACTAAAACAAGACACAAAATTATTAGTAGAGAATAAAGACCCTGCTCTACTACAGGGACTAAAATGGTCACGAGAAAAGACCTCTAGGACGGATCATATTCAGATTAGAGGCGTTTCAGAGAGGGAGGCCGGCCGGTAGTGGGAACAGCCTTATCTTATCATCTTTTTCCTCATAACTGAATCACACCAGTGTGAGTGTGAGATGTCCTCAAAGGGCCACCATTCATACAACCATTTCTTTAGAATGAAACCAGAACCACAACCTTTTTTAAAGTATTTTAATGTTTTAACCTCCATCAGATCCTGAGCCAGCGAGCTGCCACCACGCTTCACATCTCACATCAGAACATCTCACCGTTTCCCTGACAACCAGGCAACCTGACGTCACTCTTCTGAGTCAAATGTCAACGTTCTGGCAACTTCTGTGCAGAGGACAACAAGACACAACAAAGGAAACGAAGCCAAATCTCTGACACAAGCAGCAGCACTGGGAGACGCCTGTTTCAGCCCAACAGAGATGGTAGAGTGGAACTAATATAAAACGTGTCTGGAGCAGAAACAGATGTGACATCTTGTCTTATTGTTACGTTATTTCTTCTTCTGTCAGCTCATGTTGGTACCAACTATCACTTTAACACACACAGAGCTCTGTGCTCTCCATTGTCTTTGGACTTTGTCTTTTTCTGTCATTTTGTGTCTTTTTTTATTTTATATTTTTTTGTCATTTTGTGTCATTTTGTGACTTTTTTGGTAATTGTGTTTCTTTTTTATTCATTTTGTATCTTTTTTTGGTCATTTTGTGTCTTTTTTAGTCATTTTGTGTCTTTTTAAGCCTTTTTTGTCCTTTTTTTAGTCATTTTGTGTCTTTTTTTTGTCATTTTGTGTCTTTTTTAAACCCTTTTTGTCTTTTTTTAGTCATTTTGTGTCTTTTTTTAGTCATTTTGTGTCTTTTTTTGTCTTTTTTTAAACACCTTTTGTCTTTATTTAGTCATTTTGTGTCTTTTTTTATTTTATTTTTTGTCATTTTGTGTAATTTTGTGACTTTTTTGGTAATTGTGTTTCTTTTTTATTCATTTTGTATCTTTTTTGGTCATTTTGTGTCTTTTTTAGTCATTTTGTGTCATTTTTTACGACTTTTTTGGTAATTGTGTTTCTTTTTTATTCATTTTGTATCTTTTTTTGGTCATTTTGTGTCTTTTTTAGTCATTTTGTGTCTTTTTAAGCCTTTTTTGTCCTTTTTTTAGTCATTTTGTGTCTTTTTTTAAACCCTTTTAGTCTTTTTTTAGTCATTTTGTGTCTTTTTTGTAGTCATATTGTGTCTTTTTTTGTCTTTTTTTAAACACCTTTTGTCTTTATTTAGTCATTTTGTGTCTTTTTTTATTTTATTTTTTGTCATTTTGTGTCATTTTGTGACTTTTTTGGTAATTGTGTTTCTTTTTTATTCATTTTGTATCTTTTTTTGGTCATTTTGTGTCTTTTTTTAAACCCTTTTTGTCTTTTTTTAGTCATTTTGTGTCTTTTTTTTAGTCATTTTGTGTCTTTTTTTGTAATTTTGTGACTTTTTTGGTAATTGTGTTTCCTTTTTATTCATTTTGTATCTTTTTTTGGTCATTTTGTGTCTTTTTTAGTCATTTTGTGTCTTTTTTTATTTTATATTTTTTTGTCATTTTGTGTCATTTTGTGACTTTTTTGGTAATTGTGTTTCTTTTTTATTCATTTTGTATCTTTTTTTGGTCATTTTGTGTCTTTTTTAGTCATTTTGTGTCTTTTTAAGCCTTTTTTGTCCTTTTTTTTGTCATTTTGTGTCTTTTTTAAACCCTTTTTGTCTTTTTTTAGTCATTTTGTGTCTTTTTTTAGTCATTTTGTGTCTTTTTTTGTCTTTTTTTAAACACCTTTTGTCTTTATTTAGTCATTTTGTGTCTTTTTTTATTTTATTTTTTGTCATTTTGTGTAATTTTGTGACTTTTTTGGTAATTGTGTTTCTTTTTTATTCATTTTGTATCTTTTTTGGTCATTTTGTGTCTTTTTTAGTCATTTTGTGTCATTTTTTACGACTTTTTTGGTAATTGTGTTTCTTTTTTATTCATTTTGTATCTTTTTTTGGTCATTTTGTGTCTTTTTTAGTCATTTTGTGTCTTTTTAAGCCTTTTTTGTCCTTTTTTTAGTCATTTTGTGTCTTTTTTTAAACCCTTTTTGTCTTTTTTTAGTCATTTTGTGTCTTTTTTGTAGTCATATTGTGTCTTTTTTTGTCTTTTTTTAAACACCTTTTGTCTTTATTTAGTCATTTTGTGTCTTTTTTTATTTTATTTTTTGTCATTTTGTGTCATTTTGTGACTTTTTTGGTAATTGTGTTTCTTTTTTATTCATTTTGTATCTTTTTTTGGTCATTTTGTGTCTTTTTTTAAACCCTTTTTGTCTTTTTTTAGTCATTTTGTGTCTTTTTTTTAGTCATTTTGTGTCTTTTTTTGTAATTTTGTGACTTTTTTGGTAATTGTGTTTCCTTTTTATTCATTTTGTATCTTTTTTTGGTCATTTTGTGTCTTTTTTAGTCATTTTGTGTCTTTTTTTATTTTATATTTTTTTGTCATTTTGTGTCATTTTGTGACTTTTTTGGTAATTGTGTTTCTTTTTTATTCATTTTGTATCTTTTTTTGGTCATTTTGTGTCTTTTTTTAAACCCTTTTTGTCTTTTTTTAGTCATTTTGTGTCTTTTTTTTAGTCATTTTGTGTCTTTTTTTGTAATTTTTGACCTTTTTGGTAATTGTGTTTCTTTTTTATTCATTTTGTATCTTTTTTGGTCATTTTGTATCTTTTTTGGTCATTTTGTGTCTGAAACTGTGTCAAAAACTGGAAAAATTGGGGTGTTCTAAAACTTTTGACCGGTAGTGTATATATTTTTCTGTTATGAAAACAATTAAAATATAAAAAAGGGCCTCACATGAGTCGACGTACAGAACCAAAGACTTTTCACCTCGGAGAGAGAGAGCGTAACGTCAGAGAAACATGACAGCTGTGATGTCATCCTCCATTAGAGCCATTAGTGGTTTTAATGTTCCATTGAGTGTTTTAGAGCCCATTGACATCGACTATCACCCCATAAGTAACGTAACACGCTCCACTGGGGATGTTTAGTGGTAAACTGGGAGTAATGGAGCACAAGTGGCTCACAGTAGCTCTTTGACTACCTCAGCTAACAGAATCACCATCAGCCGTCCGTCAGCACCTCGCCGCCGCCGCCGCCGCCATGACGTCATCACAGCGCCGCTTCCTGTTTTTCCCTTGGCGGCGGCGTGGCGGGATGAGGTGGTGCTGACCTGACGGAGGAAAGATGAAAGAGAGAGAAGACAGACTGTCAACACAACGTAACCTTTACAATTATTTATTCCCTCTTTCCATTTTCCATTAAATTCACCTTCATACATGAAGGATCATTCATTCATATACACAAACTCTAATTACCTTTGGGCCGCTGGAGGCAGTGTCAAAATACCAAAAAAAGACATGAAATGACTAAAAAAAGACACAAAATGACAGAAAAAAAACTAAATTACTGAAAAACGACACAAAATGTCCAAAAAAGACACAAAATGACCCAAAAAAGACACAAAATGACTAAAAAAAGACACAAAATTATTAGAAAAAGACACAAAATTGACAAAACAGACACAAAATGACCAAAAAAGACATAAAAATTACCAAAAAAAGACAAAATGACCCAAAAAAAGACACAAAATGACAAAAAAAGACACAAAATGACCAAAAAAAGACACAAAATGACAAAAAAATTACACAAAATTATTAGAAAAAGACACAAAATTGACAAAAAAATACACACAATTATAAAAAAAACCCGCACAAAATTACTAAACAAGACACAAAAAAACCCCAAAAATGACATGAAATTACTGAAAAAGACAAAATGACCAAAAAAAGACACAAAATTACTAAAAAAAGACACAAAATTATTAGAAAAAGACACAAAATTGACAAAAAAGACACAAAGTTACCCAAAAAATACACAAAATTACCCAAAAAATACACAAAATGACCAAAAAAAGACACAAAATTGACAAAAAAGACACAAAATTACCCAAAAAATACACAAAATGACCAAAAAAAGACACAAAATTGACAAAAAAGACATAAAATTACCCAAAAAAGGACATAAAATGACCAAAAAAAGACACAAAATTGACAAAAAAGGACACAAAATGACCAAAAAAAGACGTCATCACAGCGTGGCTTCCTGTTTTCCCCGTGGCGGCGTGGCGGGATGAGGTGGTGCTGACCTGACGGAGGAAAGATGAAAGAGAGAGAAGACAGACTGTCAACACAACGTAACCTTTACAATTATTTCTGCCTTCTTTCCATTTTCCATTAAATTCACCTTCACAACCTTGTATGTTTTCATCGGTTATTGTTTTTATTGGCTGTTGTTCCATAGAAGGATTATTCATTCATAAACATAAACTCTAATTACCTTTGGGCCGCTGGAGGCAGTGTCAAAACGACCAAAAAAAGACACAAAATAACTAAAAAAAAGACACAAAATTATTGGAAAAAGACACAAAATTACTAAAAAAAGACACAAAATTACCAAAAAAAGACAAAATTATTAAGAAGCGGTAAAAACCAGGAGCTGTGGTTGCCAGATCTTTACCGTAAAAATAATAATAAATCAAGTGAGAAGTTTTCTCATTTTGCACTGAAATGAATGGACAGAAATGCTTTTGCAGCCAAACTTAGCGCCCCCTGCTGGAATTTATGGTAGAATGCGGCTTAAGGCACTTCCTGGTTTCCTCCCTGCTCAGACCCGGAGGTTGCCGCCTGATTAGCGCTAGCTAGCTAGCTTGGAACACAAGCTGCATTTGTGATTCAACATAAATATCTGACTCCTTAATAAAACCAGTGTGACAATTAACTTAGATTAACTTTAAAACAAACTGTGAAAGGGTCAAAGTTCTAAGACAACATGGAGACAACCTGTCAATCACAAGATAACTCCACCCTAAAGAGTACCCTGCTTCATCATCTTCATCATTACCGGAAATGGACCATAATTTACTCAATGAACATCAGGCTGGATTGAAAAAGACTTTATTTAGTCACCAAGAAAATGTTTGAGGTCATAAATCTCATTGACTTCCCGATCTGGCTCCTTGTGAAACCAGTGGAGTCGCCCCCTGCTGGCCATTAGAGAGAATGCAGGTTTATTTATTGATTTATTTTAGGCATGAGGTTGCCGCTTGAACTTAACCCTCACTGGAACCTTAGAGTCAGAATATCTGCAGCTTCAATGTGGACTAATGTCTCTAGCATGCCCAAGTATTTGATAGTAAGATGACGAACTGCTGGAGAACTCCTTTAACAAAATTTTTATCAAAAATGTTCATCTTAATCATAGTCGGGCGGCTTAGGGCCAGATTTAAGAAAATATAGGACACGTCGGACAAAAGCACCACATTTTTTCCACATGCTCTCTATTGCATAAGTTTCAATTTTTGGTAGGAGCCACTTCATCCAGACTGTGGATCAGAGATGGCAGCCATATAAAGTCTATGAGAACCAATATATCTTCCAAGCCACTCAGAAGGTCAATCTGGGTGTCAAAATCTACATTTTCTGGGTCAAAGAATAATTTAAAGCTGTTGAGAACATCACTAGATGATTATTTGATCAAATAGATATGTTCATTTTTGCCATGTTTTTACGAACATTTTCAGCTCAGGATTCTCTGCTGCAGCACTTGAAGACTTACCAGTCAGTGGGTGAAAATTAGCATATCTGTTGGATCAAATAATCATCTAGTGATATTCTCAACAGCTTTAAATGATTCTTTGACCCAGAAAATGTAGATTTTGACACCCAGATTGACCTTCTGAGTGGCTTGGAAGATATATTGGTTCTCATAGACTTCATATGGGAGCCATCTCCGATCCACAATCTTAAAGAGGTTATTCACTCATTTTAGTTACAAAATGACTTCTTTTGGTTTTATTGACTATACAAAGCAAAAAAAGATTCAAATGTTGTTAAAATCAGCACATAAAGCTATGGTCAGTAGGTAAATTATACTCAGAACAAGATCATTAAGATACTATTGATGGATAGAAGAAGAAAATACTTGGTGAGCTTCATGTTTTTTGCAGTGTTCAGGACAGAAGTGAGAAAAATTAATCATCAGGCACATTGACAATTTAAGAGGCGGGGGAGCAGATTTGGGAATCAGATTCACTTCAAGAACCAACACCAGGACCAGGACCAGCCAGAGAGCTTTATAGGAGCTGGGCCTGGTTCTAATAGAGGAGGAGGTGGAGGAGGAGGAGGAGGAGGAGGAGGAGGAGCAGTTGGACAGCAGGTTGTGTTTCCAGCCCCTGTGTGAGTCTGTAAATGTCAGAGTGAGGAAGCAGAATCCAGAGTGAGATGTCTCTAAGCTGTCCTGTTAGAATCAGACTGGAGAGGAACGGAGATCTTTATCACATGGAGCTGTACAGAGACGTACACTGTAAAAAATATCAGAAAAACTGTTGTTTCTATGGTAAAAACCAGCAGCTGTGGTTGCCAGAACTTTACCGTCATACTAAAATAAGACACAAAATGACAGAAAAAAAACTAAATTACTGAAAAACGACACAAAATGACCAAAAAAAGACATAAAAATGACAAAAAAAGACACAAAATTACTAAAAAAAGACACAAAGTTATTAGAAAAAGAAACAAAATTATTAGAAAAAGACACAAAATAACCCCCAAAATACACAAAATGACCAAAAAAAGACACAAATTTGACAAAAAAGACACAAAATTACCAAAAAAATACGTACAATTATCAAAAAAAAACACCCAAAATTACTAAACAAGACACAAAAAAAAACAAAAATTACTGAAAATTACTGAAAAAGACACAAAATTTCAAAAAAAGACACAAAATTACTAAAAAAAAGACACAAAAGCACTAAAATGTTGCAGCTGCCTTTGTTTTTGTTAACGTCGTCATAGAAACAAGGTAAACAAAGCTCCAGCTGGAAAATAAAGGGACCTTCTACACAACATTCATATAAAACTCACATTAAACTTTCATATCAAGGTGGGGGCCACAAAATATCATCACGAGGGCCACAATTGGCCCGCGGGCCGCCAGTTTGAGACCCATGGTCTGCACTGTAAAACAAAAAAACAACTGTTGTTTTTACAGTAAAAACCAGCAGCTGTGGTTGTCAGAACTTTACCGTAATAAATACGGTGCAACTTTTTTTTAATATTACGATAAAATGATATTAACACTGTTGATTTCACGTTTAAGATTGACATTTTATTCCATATTTTACCGTATGAATAAAAAGTTTTTCCGTCAAAAGAAACGCTGTTCTGCCATATAATTGACAAGAAAATACTTTGTAAATGCTGCATAAATTAAAGATTTTACCATTAAATATTACAGTATATTCCTGTTAGAGATATGGTGTTTAGTACATTTAACAGTGAGAAAAAGTATTTTTACAAAAAATAAATGCAAAAATTACAGTGATGCTTGTATATGTATTACTTGCATTTTATAGTGGAGTAATGTATTTAAAAAAAAAAAACCTGTACATTTTTAAAGTAATTTTGTGCCTTTTTTTAAAAATTCATTTTACATCCTTTTTTTTTTAATAGTAATTTTGTGTCTTATGAACCTCAATATTATCTTCATTTTACTATCCTTTTTTTTAAATAGTAAATTGGTCGTTATGTATCTTTTTAAAATTAATTTTACATCCTTTTTGGTAATTTTGTGTCTTTTGTTACCCAAACGGTGCTAGTGTATTTTAACAGGTGGAGTCATTTTTTATTTTTAAGAACTGTAAAAAATGTTTTTGTAATTTTGTGTCTTTTTAAATATTAATTTTACATCCTTTTTTTTTTTGTAATTTTGTGTCTTTTTTATAATTAATTTTTAGATTATTATTTTAAAATAATTTTGTGTCTTTTTAAAAATTAATTTACATATATAAAAAATAAATAATTTTTGTGGTCTTTTTCAAATTAATTTACATCATTTTTTTTGTAATTTTGTATCTTTTGTTACACACACAGTGCCAGAGTATTTTACAGTGGAATATTTTTTTTATTTAAAAAAAAAAACACACTGTTTTTTCTGATATAAACATTTACAGTGTTTCATTGTTACTGAAACTAAATTAACTCATTTATCATTTTACGTCTTTTACTGTCTGGTTTAACAGTTTTTCACCTTAAAACCTACAGACATTTTTTACAGTGTACAGTATTTTTACAGTGTGCAGTGGCAGCATGTTTAACTTTTCATTGTGCTATCGTGAATCCATCTACCTTTCATTAGTGCTGGAAACAGACTTCTCCTCTCCAGTTAATTAGTGCACATATAGAACAGAACTCCTGTGTTTCTCCACCATCTAGTTAACAAACCGAACCTTAAAACCTTCTGAAAAAGATCATAACTTAATACTTAGACTCTCCCATATCTGACTTGGCTGTTTCTGACCTGCGTTGGATCCATTTGGCTCCCAGGTTGCTGCCTGCCTCCAACATGTGACACTGTTTTCATGGTCAATGAATCTCTGACAGGAGATAACGTTACTTAAGACGTTTCCATCCAAGCGTTTCTTACAGAGTGTGACGCATGAGAATATGGCGAACATGAGATATACAGTATGACTCAACAAATACAATAAGAACAGATGAGTCATCTGTTCATGCAAACGTTGTTACTGTTGAGTTTGGATCCTGCAGCTTTTATAAACGGCAGTTCGATGTGGTGAACAGTGGAAATGTCTCTTCAGAGCTGCAGCTTCTGGTTCTCATTACTCCGGAGGGAGAGGAGCTCTTCTTCTGCACGTTCTGGGAAATCTGAGCATCAAACACCATTTAAACATTTACAGCGCTCAGAGGCAATAAAATAATAAATCTGACTGTCAGTAGTCGCTATATAGATAGATATAGATGTTCTTAGCTTTGGAGTGAAAGTGAATTTGAAAAGCTGATAGAACTTGGACTTTACAACACATTTTTTTTTCTTGAAATTATCTTTTTATTAGGAATTTTCACAACAATTGACAAGTAGAAATGGATTTACAGTTGTTAGCATCAAAATTGTACAGAGCCACGAGTTTTATAGCAATAGCTTCTTGTTCCAAATGTTCATTGTCCCTTTTAATTATATGAATATGTAAAGAAAAAGAAAAAAACAAAAACATACAATTTAACTATTTACATCCAGACGGTATGGAGGCAAAAAGTAAATACATAACATGAATAAACTAGAAAATGTCCACTGGGTAAATAGTGAAAGGGCCACTACTGCCGGTGTGTGTACACTATGATGAGATTCTTCAGAGATTTATAACAATTAATACTAGTAATGTTATGATACTATATAATATACAAGGAGCACACCTACAACAAGCATTCCTTTACAAGTATTTATTTATACAGCAACCTATGACCTTTAACCTCAAAATGTGTGTGTGTGTGTGTGTGTGTGTGTGTGTGTATCTGGAGGAGTGTGTGTGCGTGTATCTGTAACTGTAATCACATCAAAGCATCAAAGGCTTTGTGGTCGACCAATCAGAGCAGAGCAATCAACAGAATTAACTGCAGCTGTAGAATGTTTCTTAACAGTGACAGCAGCCAGAGGTGGACAGACTGGAATTTCTGGCCTCGAACAGAAAGCATTTTTGGCAAAACCATAATACCTATCATTGATCCGACTTCACTTTGAGCGTCCTGAGTTCTTCCTGAACGTCTACATATGGTTTTTGTGAAGAAAAATGAAGAAATAGCTTTGTTAGAGCGATGTACAAAAACGGTTAAATATGCTTTTCTACAGAAATCTTCCTGCGTTTTTAATATGGGAGCCAATGAGGCTGTTGGTGGTGTTGGTGGATCATCTGTGCGTCCTACGCCCAAACTATAACTCTGACAGCTTTACCAGAGGATTGTGAGGGAGAAGACTAATTTTCCTACGTTTCTATGTATAAATTATTTCTGTAGAGTGGAATTTGCGGCCTGGAGCGCAGTTTTCAAATTTATTTTTTGACAGTTTCTTCTCTCCCTCTACACTCTGGCGATGATGTCACACACTCTGACACGAACATTCCGTGCAATACACACCCATTATAATCTCAGAATTTCTCCAAAAATGATCATGGTCATTGAACAGGGATTGATAAAAAACTATATGACCTATCGAAACGTGGATTAATACACCGATACACAAGACTTGTGTCTACTGTTTAAAGTTTAAATGGAGTCTCTAGGTGAAATTATGCCGGAGAAGTAGACGTTTAAAAATCTACAATTATTGTTCTTTTTCGCTAAATTTTTTCCGGCCGTCCCATTCACTTCAATGCAAAATTTTGGGCAGTTTTTCCGTTCGTCGTCTTCCGTAGTAATAGCACACCGATCCTGATCAAACCGCTAAATTGTGTCCGGAAGAGGAAGCAGAAAAAATCCACAACATAACAATAATGCTCGGGGCTTTCACTATCAGGATTTGATCAATTCAGTCCAGTCATTTTTGAAATGTCTAAAAGAGTCTAATTTAATTATTTCATCTCCAAAACTGAGCTGGCACATGTATCTGGTGATTGAAGAAGGAAGATTTGATTTTCCATAACCACAGATATTGGCTCTAGAGGAGGCAACGTCAGATGGAAGAATCACGAGTTGACAGTTGACAGACGAGTTGACAGTTCTGTGTAATATCTGGCAACAAGGTTGTTCCAATACTCACTGGCCTTTGGCTCAATGTTTGGTCTCCACCAGCTCCTGAGGGAAATATCTGTGTTTCAGCTGCAGAATGCTCCTTTTAGTTCCCAATCTAGTTGCTAACTATGTCTTTTTGTTGTGATAAACAGTACTTTCCCCTTAACAGAATAAGCAATTTTAGTCATTTGTGTCCATATGGAATCATTGAAAATGTTGCTTTATTCACATTTAGCACACAATGTTAGCCAACCTTCTGGTGAGTGCCAAATACTTTCCTTCAATCTCAGAATATTTGTGTTTGTGTAAGTGGAAGTAACACGCAACAAGATTCATGCACTTAAAAGTTGAAAAATCTAAAATATTAAATCTCATTCAGATGAAACTAAATCAAATTGTTGACCATGTAATAGATGCAGCACTATTTATGTGGTCCAGTATTATGTGTTGCAGCTGTAACAGGCATCAGATGTCTAAAACACTAAAGCAAAGCGGCTGTTGTGTGACGAGAAGAGCCAAGGTTGGTTGTCCGGGATCCCCAGCCAGGTTTGAACCCTGCAGCCTAGTAGGAAGACCAGGAGACGAGGTGAAACCGGGTCAGAGCAGCACTTTACTGCTCCGTCTGCAGAGATTCACTGTGGCGCTGCAGGGATCCTTCAGCTGGAGACAATAAAGTGATCAGAATGACATGATGGGCTGTAATATGAAGCAGACTGCCAAAGAGCTTTACATAAGAACTCAAAACTGTATTCTACAAAGTATGAAAATAGAGGAAGATTTGAAAGAAGTGATTATTGGAAACACGAGAAACCACACAGCATGAGAAAACATTTTGTAAAAGTAACTGTGAAAATGCAGTAAAGTAAACAGAAAACACTCGTTCTCTTTCTGTTTGGTGACTCAAGATCTTCATATTATTCAGTGTTTTAGACAAACATCTCTTCCAGTTGCAGGACAAATTATATATCAAAATGTGCGGTTTGATCGGGATCGGTGTGCTATTACTTTTCTCTACGGAATATGAATTTTTCATGACGAAAGTTGCGAAAAACTGCCCAAAATTTTGCATTGAAGTGAATGGGACGGCCGACAAAAAATGAGCGAAAAAGAACAATAATTGGAGAATTTTAAACGTCTACTTCTCCGGCATAATTTCACCTAGAGACTCCATTTAAACTTTAAACAGTAGACACAAGTCTTGTGTATCGGTGTATTAATCCACGTTTCGATAGGTCATATAGTTTTTTATCAATCCCTGTTCAATGACCATGATCATTTCTGGAGAAATTCTGAGATTATAATGGGTGTGTATTGCACGGAATGTTCGCGTCACAGTGTGTGACATCATCGCCAGAGTGTAGAGGGAGAGAAAAAACTGTCAAAAAATAAATTTGAGAACTGCGCTCCAGGCCGCAAATTCCACTCTACAGAAATAATTTATACATAGAAACGTAGGAAAATTAGTCTTCTCCCTCACAATCCTCTGGTAAAGCTGTCAGAGTTATAGTTTGGGCGTAGGACACACAGATGATCCACCAACACCACCAACAGCCTCATTGGGTCCCATATTAAAAACGCAGGAAGATTTCTGAAAAAGGGAGATGTTAAAGTTTTTTTAGATCGCTCTAACAAAGCTATCTTTTCATTTTTCTTAAAAAAAAAACCATATGTAGACGTTCAGGAAGAACTCAGGACGCTCAAAGTGAAGTCGGATCAATGATAGGTATTATGGTTTTGCCAAAAATGCTTTCTGTTCGAGGCCAGAAATTCCAGTCTGTCTACCTCATCGGCTCCCATATTAAAAACTAATAAAAAATAAACTAAAACTAGCAAACTCGCTCTGAAAACTCATTAAAACTAACTGAATTTGCAAACAAAAATTCACAATGAAATTATAACTAAAACTATTATAACCTTGTTGTATACAGGCAGAATGAAAATTATTCAAACATGGAAAAAAAAACAACCCAAGACTCCATAGTGATAAAAGAATAAAAGATCGTTTACAAAAGCAACACACACACACACACACACACACACGCATCCTCCATGTTTCTGGCTGCTGGTTCCACCCCCAGCAGAGTCTGAAGAAAGACCACAACCACCATCTGCTCTCAGCCAAACCTCCAGCAGCCTCTGGAGAGGGAGTCCTGTGTGTGTGTGTGTGTGTGTGTGCCCCAATCACAACAAACAGAAACTAACTCCCACACTGTAAAAAAACACAAAGCTCACCAAGTATTTTCTTCTTCTATCTATCAATAGTATCTTAATGATCTTGTTCTGAGTATAATTGACCTACTGGCCATAGCTTTCTGTGCTTATTTTAACAACATGTGTCTTTTTGTAACTAAATGAGTGAATAACTCTTCACAGGGATTTATGTCTGGTGTAAAGACTTGTTTTTAGGATTGACATTGTGAGCTTTTTCATGCTTTTCAATCTCTTCAACTGTTGAATATGGTGAGTTTTTACCTCAAATATTGGCTCCAGTTGAGAGTTTTAGTTGCATGAAGTTTAAATGATATTTAAAAGTATTTTCTACCACCAGTATCTACCCACAGATACTGGAATGAGAAAAAACAACAACTTTTTTTTGGTCTATTTGTGTCTTTTATTGGTCATTTTGTGTCTTTTTGTGTCTGTTTATAGTCATTTTGTGTCTTTTTTTTGGCCATTTTGTGTCTTTTTGTCTGTTTTTCGTCATTTTGTGTCTTGTTTTGGCCATTTTGTGTCTTTTTGTCTGTTTTTAGTCATTTTGTGTCTGTTTTAAGTCATTTTGTGTCTTTTTTTGGCCATTTGTGTCTTTTTTTTGTCATTTTGTGTTTTTGTGTCTGTTTTTAGTAATTTTGTGTCTTTTTTGGTCATTTTGTGTCTTTTTTTTGGTCATGTTGAATATGGTGAGTTTTTACCTAAAATATTGGCTCCAGTTGAGAGTTTTAGTTGCATGCATTTTCTATCACCAAAACGTGCTCGTTTCAAGTATTTCTGCTTATTTTAATGTTACTACAGTCAGGCTTTTCAAGCCACAATTGCTCAAAATAAGAATATTTGTATTTATTTTAAGACATCATTGGTTTTTCCAGTTTCTAGATATTTTTACTTATTTAAAGAATTCTTACAAAGAAACATTTACTTACTGCACTGGCAGATAATCTGACTTGTTTCCAGCATGTATTTGCTTAATTCTAGTTATTTATTTCTTATTTTTCATCAGTTGGTTTTTACAGTGTACCAGAGTTGCAACATGCTGCTTGTTTCCTCCTAAAGATGCTCGACTGTTTTTCCTCCCGGCGGTAAAACAGAGTTCCAGAGACCATCTGCTGCCATGCACGTTAGATAACTCTCCAATAAAACCAAACCCCCGGAGGTCTGAACCAGCCAGGAGAGAGAGAGAGGGAATGTGATGGGTTATGTTTGTGTATTATCACTCTCTGTCCTGTTTAATGGACTTGATCAGTCACTCAGTGGGATTTGTGGCTCGTACAGAAGCTGCCAGGAAACATCTACACGAACAAACAGCCACACACTTACAGCAGAGTCAATTATCCCACATAGAAACCCACTAATCCTCCCACAACACGTCTTCTCATATTATTTAACATAATTTGGCTTCATCTGTGTCAAAAGTATCATCTGGCTAGTTCTGCCTGTAAGCTCCTTCACAATAAAAGTCCTTTAATCGAGCACTGAATCTGCAACTCCACCCTCAAAAAACAATTATTCCTCTGTGCCTTTTTGTTTTTTCTCTCTTGGACGCTCCTTGAAACAATGCTGCATTTTAGCTACATCTGTATTTCAGGTTCAGCGTTCAATCAAATCAATTCAGTAGCACCTCTTGCAGCAAAGTAGATTTTTTACATTGAGTTCAGCTTTGATGAACAGTGATGACACCATCAACTCCTCTGTTAGCTAATGAATGCTTCACAAAACAGGTTCAGTTTGGAGACATTAATGAGACATTAGTGTTTAGACCAGGGGTCTCAAACTCAAATTACCTGGGGGCCACTGGAGGCAGTATCAAAATGACCAAAAAAAGACACAAAATTATTTAAAAAAGACACAAAATGACCCAAAAAAGACACAAAATTATTTTAAAAAGACACAAAATGACACAAATTATTTAAAAAAGACACAAAATGACCCAAAAAGACACAAAATGACCCAAAAAGACACAAAATGACAGAAAAAAACTAAATTACTTAAAAAAGACACAACATGACCAAAAAAAGAAGACACAGAATTACCCAAAAAGACACAAAATTACTTAAAAAAGACACAGAATGACAGAAAAAAAAACTAAATTACTTTAAAAAAAGACACAAAAAAAACAAAAAAAAAGACACAGAATTACCCAAAAAAAGACACACAAGAGTTTGAGACCCATGGTTTATACCAATTCGGTTTTTATTGGTTTTCGCAGGTATTATTTTCCGACATGGCCCAGTTTGGTGGGCTGCGTTCAGCACCACATGTCCTATAGATATGGATCTTTGGTAACCAAGACAACCTGTTGGAGTAAACAAGCACCAACATGTTATAAGGTGATTTCTGCTATGAGGCACATCTACAAAACAACCAATGAAAATACAAGAAGAAGTGTCTAGAGAGGCATTTCTTACATAAAGTTTAGGGAAAATTTGAAACATTCTCCTCTTCCTCTCTGTTTATTATTAGTAATGATGTGCTTTTGCGCTTCTATACTTTTTTTTCTCCTAAAGTCTGACACTTTGTGATATTCCATAAATGAACACAACTGAAGGCTCCGTCAGCTGTAAATATTGTGTTGACCTCTTGTAAAAATGTCTCTTTTCCAACACTAGATGGACACTCCAATGTGCTAAATATGCCACATCCCAACTGAGTCATACTTCCTTTAGATTATAATTTGGAGAGCATGTTTTTCCTGGCCCGCATCATTTTACAGATTAAATTGGTGCCTTGAAGGACATTAATATCAGCCTCAGAGTTCATGAACGTGACCTGGTCCCCTCAGTTAACTGGGTCCCTGCAGCCTGGTCCAGCAGTGTGAAAACGTCCTCCATGTGGTCCTACAGTGGGATTATTGGTCCTAATTATGTTCACTTTCTGTGACCGCAGCAGCAAAAGGTTTACAGGGCTCCATTATACACTTAACTTCTACTGTAAACCAGGAAACAAGGAGCCAGAAGCTGCTGCTCCAAACCAAAACCACTTCCTCGTAGCTTTAAAAAACACTTTGTTCCTTCCTTTGTTGTCCGCTGTGATCAACGTCGGAAACCAAACGATGTTTGAGCCGTTTGCCAACTGGCTCCAACGCTCCATCAGAACCCTGTTGTGATGCTGTAAACTCTCGATTTGCAGTTGTTTGGATCCAGTTTGATGTTTTGCCGGTGGTCACGTTACAGGATACTTTGGCTATTTACAATTCCATTGAGATTTTTTTTAAAGTGTGCTGTTTGTGCTGATGGTCCCAGAATGTTTGTTCCCAACAGATCTAGAAGGTTTCTAGACAGGATGGAGAACTTTTTAATGTCAACTGGCATCACTTTCTGAAAGAAAAACATGTGAAACTTAGTTTAGAGCTTTTAGTCTCTCTCCTTGGAGAATGTAGTCAGAATGGGCACCAACACTTGAGTCTCCGTTTGGACTCTCTCAACTCTGTTCAACTATCAATATCTCACTAAACTGAGCTTCAGTGACAAGCAGCTTAAACCAGCCAATAAACTAAAGCCAACAAGATCAGTAACCTAAACAGCAGCGGGTCATCCCTATGTTCCCCCCCAGGACCTACGTTACCTGCTCAGGTTTTTTTTTAGAAAAAAGGTCCTATGTTCCCTGTTTTATGACTGTGGTCATTATTTGCAAACGTTGTTTGTATGTGTGCCCTTCATCTTTGTTTTCCTCTTTTATTATGCAGATTTGAGGTGTGCCATAGCCGCGCTGTGATTGGTGGAGAGGTTCCACGCCTGGGCTGGGATTGGCTGCAGCCGGAACCAGCTGGTTTAAATGGAGCCAAGATGGCGGCCATGGGTGGCAGCAGGTATTTCCTCATCCTCCTCGTCTCCCAAACGGTTCACACTTTAGTTTGGTTTAACTTCTGGTTATTGGGATATAATTCCCTTGTTTGAGCAGTAAGGGTGGGTTGCCAGGTTTGGTTTCTGGTTTTCTCCTGTTTAAGTAGGTAGGGAGGTAAGGACTTGAGACATTTTGTTATTTTGGCTTTAGTCCACCCCGAAGTCGAATAATATATATGTATTCACCAATGTTATTATTGTAAATAAATATTAACTGTTCTTTAAATTAATCTTTGTTGGTGGCTACTTCATGTTGTGTTCTAGTGTGTTCTAGTTTTTTAAATAGGGTTGGGTTAGGGTTAATAATAATAAGGGTTAGGATAGGGTTAGGGTTAATAATAAGGGTTAGGGTTAATAATAAGGGTTAGGGTAAATAATAAGGGTTAGGATAGGGTTAGGGTTAATAATAAGGGTTAGGGTTAATAATAAGGGTTAGGGTAAATAATAAGGGTTAGGGTTAGGGTTAATAATAAGGGTTAGGGTTAATAATATGGGTTAGGGTTAATAATAAGGGTTAGGGTTAGGGTTAATAATAAGGGTTAGGGTTAATAATAAGGGTTAGGATAGAGTTAATAATAAGGGTTAGGGTTAATAATAAGGGCTAGGGTTAATAATAAGGGTTAGGGTTGATAATAAGGGTTAGGGTTAATAATAAGGTTTAGGGTAAATAATAAGGGATAGGGTTAGGGTTAATAATTAGGGTTAGGGTTAATAATAAGGGTTAGGGTTAATAATAAGGGTTAGGGTTAATAATAAGGGTTGGGGTTAATAATAAGGGTTAGGGTTAATAATAAGGGTTAGGGTTAATAATAAGGGTTAGGTTAGGGTTAATAATAAGGGTTAGGGTTAATAATAAGGGTTAGGTTAGGGTTAATAATAAGGGTTAGGGTTAATAATAAGGGTTAGGGTTAATAATAAGGGTTAGGGTTAATAATAAGGGTTAGGTTAGGGTTAATAATAAGGGTTAGGGTTAATAATAAGGGTTAGGTTAGGGTTAATAATAAGGGTTAGGGTTAATAATAAGGGTTAGGGTTAATAATAAGGGTTAGGGTTAATAATAAGGGTTAGGGTTAGGGTTAATAATAAGGGTTAGGGTTAATAATAAGGGTTAGGTTAGGGTTAATAATAAGGGTTAGGGTTAATAATAAGGGTTAGGGTTAATAATAAGGGTTAGGGTTAATAATATGGGTTAGGGTTAATAATACGGGTTAGGGTTAATAATAAGGGTTAGGGTTAATAATAAGGGTTAGGGTTAGGGTTAGGGTTAGGGTTAATAATAAGGGTTAGGGTTAATAATAAGGGTTAGGGTTAATAATAAGGGTTAGGGTTAATAATAAGGGTTAGGTTAGGGTTAGGCCTATTTGCCATGGATTTTGGCAGTAATGGTGGAAAAAGTATCAGACCGGGGAACATAGGACCCTTTCCCTGCTTTTCCCAAAAAGGGTCCTATGTTCCCCGGTCTGATACAAAGAGAGAACATAGACACGCTCCCAACAGCAGAACAAACCATTTATTAATTCCTCCCAGAACGACTGTCAATGCTGATTGTTCTACAACAACTTCCATATCCCATGTTCCCCAGGAACTCTTGTTGGCTCCTATTGGTTATTGTGTGAGTACTTGAGTACTCTACCATAATGATAATTGAAGGCAAGTACTCCAATAAAGGAAACTAGTGACCATTCACAGAATTAAAGTGTAATATAGTGAGACAGTCCTGTTGGAGGGCTCACTGTTATTTCAAAGGATCGGTTATGAAAATGCAACAGAGTCCAGCTAAATACATATTGAACCATTGATCCTGTTTGGCTTGGCCCGTTTGTTATAACACATCATTTAAAAACCTCTGACTTTATATATATTTAGCAGAGATTGTCCTTATGGGAATAGAACCCACAACCTTTGCAGCATTAACTCTTTGGAGTCTTGGACTACTTTTTCCATTTTTGAATCCTTTTCATGTGTTTTTTGTATCTTTTTTGGTCATTTTGTCTCTTTTTGCCATTTTGTGTCTTTTTTGGTCATTTTGTGTCTTTTTTGGTCATTTTGTGTCTGTTGTGTCTTTTTTTTGTTATTTTGTGTCTTTTTTGGTCATTTTGTGTCAGTTGTTGTGTCTTTTTTAGTTTTTGTGTGTCTTTTTTGGTCGTTTTGTGTTTTTTTTGGTCATTTTGTGTCTGTTGTTGTGTCTTTTTTGGTCATTTTGTGTCTGTTGTGTCTTTTTTTTAGTTATTTTGTGTCTTTTTTGGTCATTTTGTGTCAGTTGTTGTGTCACTTTTAGTTTTTGTGTGTCTTTTTTGGTCGTTTTGTGTCTTTTTTGGTCATTTTGTCTTTTTTTGCCATTTTGTGTCTTTTTTGGTAATTTTGTGTCAGTTGTTGTGTCTTTTTTGGTCATTTTGTCTCTTTTTTGCCATTTTGTGTATTTTTTGGTCATTTTGTGTCTGTTGTTTTGTCTTTTTTGCCATTTTGTCTCTTTTTGGTCATTTTGTGTCTTCTGTGTCTTTTATGGTCAATTTGTGTCTTTTTTTCTAGTCATTTTGTGTCTTTTTTTGTCATTTTTGTGTCTTTTTTTGACGTCATGAAGAAGTCGTGCTCCAGAGGGTTAAGGCACTGATCTAAGGTTTCCTTTTATTCCAGATGCTATAAGAACAAACAGGAGTTTATCAGGATGTTCTGGTTCCACTGATAAAGAATAAATAAAACCATAATAATGATAATAAAAAGTAACTAACTACTTTGTCCATCTTTGAATCCTTTTCATGTCTTTTCATGTCTTTTTTGTGTGTCTTTTTTGGTCATTTTGTGTCTGTTGTGTCTTTTTTGTCATTTTGTCTCTTTTTTGTCATTTTGTGTCTTTTATGGTCAATTTGTGTCTTTTTTTTCTAGTCTTTTTGTGTCTTTTTTGGTCATTTTGTGTCTTTTTTTGACGTGATGAAGAAATCGTGCTCCAGAGGGTTAAGGCACTGATCTAAGGTTTCCTTTTATTACAGATGTTTCAGAACAAACAGGAGTTTATCAGGATGTTTTGGTTCCACTGATAAAGAATAAATAAAACCATAATAATGATAATAAAAGTAACTAACTGGCGTGAGGTTAGTGTGTGCCGAGCCGGAGCCAGGCCTTGCATTAGCAGCATTAGAGGGTCTTTGAGAGCAGCTCAGGCTAAGCCAACAGTGTTGGGCACACTGCTGCAGATTATAAGCGTCCTCCAGCCCTCTGCAGGCCTCTGCAGGCCTGTTCCCAGCCCAGATCACACTCTGCTGGCTGGGTACCGCTGCACTAAGTGCCATGGAGACAGAGAGCCAAGTCCACTGGTCCACTGGAACAGAGGCTGGCAGCAGAAGGTCCCAGCTCCAGAGTTAGAGAGCCAACAGGAGATGATTGGCCTGGCAGAACACAGACACTCTGCCTAGCAAAACACATGGCACTGCTTATGTTCTTAACCCTTCTCAGCTCCTCCTAGAACACATGAAACATAAAGAACACTGCACGAAACATCAAGATCACCAAGTAGTTTCTTCTTCTATCTATCAATAGTATGTTAATGATCTTGTTCTGAGTGTAATTTACCTACTGACCATAGCTTTATGTGCTTATTTTATTATTTTATTGTGTAAAGACTTGTTTTTAGGATTGACATTGTGAGCTTTTTCATGCTTTTCAATCTATTCAACTGTTGAATATGGTGAGTTTAGTTTAATTTTGAACCAAAATGAAACAGAAAAACCAACATAAATGTGATCTTGTGATTGTGTGTGATCCTGTCATCAAATCTGGTTTTTATTCTAGTGGGACTCCATTTGATTTGGCTCTGGTGTAACAATTTTGTGTCTTTTCGTGTCTTTTTTGGTCATTTTGTGTCTTTTTTTGGTCATGTTGAATATGGTGAGTTTTCTAAAATATTGGCTCCAGTTGAGAGTTTTAGTTGCATATTTGAATGATATTTCAAAAGCATTTTCTATCACCAAAAAATGCTAGTTTCAAGTATTTCTGGCTTATTTTAATGTTACTACAGTCGGGCTTTTCAAGCCACAATTGCTCAAAATAAGTATTTTTGTATTTATTTTAAGACATCATTGTTTTTCCAGTTTCTAGATATTTTTACTTACTTAAAGAATTCTTACAAAGAAACATTTACTTACTGCACTGGCAGATGATTTGACCTGTTTCCATTTAATTCTAGTTATTTATTTCTTGTTTTTTGCAGTGCAGCAGAGTAAAGTGAATGGCTCCTCGTCCAATATGTCGCTGTCAATAATGATCTTATATAATATAATAATAATAATCTTTATAATGATTGTATCTGGTAGTTTAAAAGCCGTAGAGCTCATGTGTTCTGCAGTAGTCGACAGGCTGGAGCAGGAGACTTAACCAAACAGATGGTGAAAAAAAAAGAGAGAATGAGAGAAAATCCAAAAAGTGGATCCAACAATGTGCCTCCAGCTCCCAGCTACTAATGTCATCCTGTTCTCCAGGAGCTGCTTCCTGCTCTGGGATGTCCTGCTCTGTTTATTGGTGTGAATTAAAGTGTTAGCAATAATACAATCATTGATTGAATCAAAATAAACTTGACTTTAAAACGTGGCTTGTGTCCAGTGATAGCAGTGCAGAGGAGTGGAGCTTAATACAAAGAAATCCACTCACACTAGAGATCTTATTAGGGCCTCGGGGCGATCTCCCCAGCACTGGTCCCATCCAGCAATATCTGTAGGGACCAGTGCTGCACTACTGTTATACTGTGGATTTCTTCTTCTTCCTCTTCCGGACGCAATTTCGTCCCGCTACTAGTCCTACAACTCGAAGAGTTGCAGGACAAATTATATATCAAAACGTGCGGTTTGATCGGGATCGGTGTGCTATTACTTTTCTCTATGGAATACGAATTTTGAAAACTGCCCAAAATTTTGCATTGAAATGAATGGGACGGCCGAAAAAAATGAGCGAAAAAGAACAATAATTGTAGATTTTGAAACGTCTACTTCTCCGGCATGATTTCACCTAGAGACTCCATTTAAACTTTAAACAGTAGACACAAGTCTTGTGTATCGGTGTATTAATCCACGTTTCGATAGGTCATATAGTTTTTTATCAATCCCTGTTCAATGACCATGATCATTTTTGGAGAAATTCTGAGATTATAATGGGTGTGTATTGCACGGAATGTTCGTGTCACAGTGTGTGACATCATCACCAGAGTGTAGAGGGAGAGAAGAAACTGTCAAAAAATAAATTTGAAAACTGCGCTCCAGGCCGCAAATTCCACTCTACAGAAATAATTTATACATAGAAACGTAGGAAAATTAGTCTTCTCCCTCACAATCCTCTGGTAAAGCTGTCAGAGTTATAGTTTGGGCGTAGGACGCACAGATGATCCACCAACACCACCAACAGCCTCATTGGCTCCCATATTAAAAACGCAGGAAGATTTCTGAAAAAGGGAGATGTAACAGTTTTTGTAGATTGCTCTAACAAAGCTATTTTTTCATTGTTCTTTAAAAAAAAACATATGTAGACGTTCAGGAAGAACTCAGGACGCTCAAAGTGAAGTCGGATCAATGATAGGTATTATGGTTTTGCCAAAAATGCTTTCTGTTCGAGGCCAGAAATTCCAGTCTGTCCACCTCTGTTACGGAACATTGGCAGTTGGTGGCAGTTAATTCTGTTGATTGCCTTTGATCTTTGATGTGATTACAGTTACAGATATAAACACATGCGCGTGAGCACACACACACACACATTTTGAGGTTAAAGGTCATAGGTTGCTGTATAAATAAATACTTGTAAAGGAATGCTTGTTGTAGGTGTGCTCCTTGTATATTATATAGTATCATAACATTACTAGTATTAATTATTATAAATCTCTGAAGAATCTCATCATAGTGTACACACACTGGCAGTAGTGGCCCTTTCACTATTTACCTAGAAGAAATTTTCTAGTTATTATTATTATTATCACTCAAACTAGAGATCTGCTGAACTTCTGGTGGTTTTGTGGTAATCCTAAAGGGAAATCAAGTAGAGAAATCCAGATTTTCTGCACTTTAAGCTTCTGGAATTTGCAAGTAATGGTGAATTATAGACAGTGAAATGTCCTAATGGAACGTGCAAATCCACAATTATCATGCTTCTAATATTGATCAAAGACTCACCTGGATCAGGGAAATCCACCACAGATGTGGACTCAAGTTCACTCTTGACAGAAAATAAATTTCTTGAGACTTGACTTGGACCTGATGGTCAGATCAGATCATCATCAGAATGAGTGTGAGTTATTGTATTTGTCACATATGTAGGAAAAAGGTGAAGAACTGAATGTAAAACCTGCTGATCAAAGCTTTCTGACAGCAACATCACACTTTCACTTTTAAACATGTTTTGTCTGTTTTGGTCATTTTGTGACCAAAAGATGTAAAAAGACACACTAAATGACCAAAAGAGACACAAAAAAGGCGCAAAAACACCAAAAAAAGATGTAAAAACGTAAAAAGATGTAAAATCACCAAAAAGACATTAAAAACTTTTTGTGTCTTTTTCTTGGTGTTTTTTATCTTTTTATCTTGGTACGAACCAAATAATTGTCAGGTCACTCTGCTCGGGCCAGTTCATCACTGCTGGCAGCTTTCACTTTTGAACATTTTTTGTCTTTTTTGGTCATTTTGTGACCAAAAGATGTAAAAAAGACACAAAATGACCAAAAAAAAAGACACAAAAAAGACACAAAAATACCAAAAAAGACACAAAAAGATGTAAAATTACCAAAAAAAGAAACAAGAGGTAAAATCACAAAAAAGACATAAAAAGACAAAACACACACACAAAAAAGACAAAAAAAAAACACCAAAAAAGCTTTAATTCATGTTCTTTTAAGAGTTAATCTCTTATTTTAAGTGTTCAACATGCTTATTTCTAGATTTAATAATCTTAATTTAATAAATCTTGTCAAGGTAAATTATCTGTCCATGCAGCAAGATCATTTCCCAGTGCTTTATCAGTGCTTTTGTCGTAGAATTAATTTGAAGATGTATTATTTTCTACAATACGCAGCAATTTTTTATTGCTTTTGAAGTACTTTTAGTTTGGTAAGAGGTTATATATATATATATATATATATATATATATATATATATATATATATATATATATATATATATATATTATGTGTAGGACAGAACTAAACTGGATGCAGTTTGTAGCTTCACTAGCGATAATATATATATATATATATATATATTGCTCTAACATCACAATGAATCACACTTGATGACATTAATTCTGCTGCAGACTGTATCTGTATCACTGGTTAATGATCCTCCTGAATATTTCTGCTATATTTGTCTTTTAATGCAGCATTTCCCAGTGACACATCCCAGAGAAGGAGGTGAAAGTTAAGTTTATGGAAACACAATCAATAGTAGAATAAACCCAACGCATGAATGCAAATACATCTGCAGCCCAATCCATCTGTCATCAGGGAGGAATGGAGCAACACGTTCTCATGATTAAACGTGATCCGAGGGGGAAAGTGACCAGAACAACATGTTCCTGTTTCACTGGACAGAGGTGGAGATCCTCCTCCAACACCACTAACACCACTCTACACCTCTGAACAGCCACACAGACAAACTGTCGGACACACAAACAGCTCAGGAAACACAGTGGTGACACTCCAAACCTCCAAACCTCAAGAACCAGACCTCAGACCTTCAGACCTTCAGCTGCACGTGGCAACAACATCTCCATCTGACTGATTGAGTGTCAGACTGACAGAAATCGGACAAAGAAAAATCCCTGAAAGCTGATAGTTGCACAGAAGGAAGAACAAGAGGAGGTATAAGGCAAGTTTATCTGTATAGCACAATTCAACACAAAGTGATTCACATAAACATTAGAAACAGAAAGACACAATTGAAAACAGTTAAAACAGTCAATTAAAACAGGGAAATGGAAATAAAAATACAAATAAGATAAAATAAGATACAGCAGGATAAGAAAATAGATAAAATTAAGGTATTATTCTGTAGAAAACAATGCATTCTGGGCAATATTTGTAGGTAGCTTGCCATTTCCCATAATATATATATATATATATATATGATATTTTCTAAGTCTCCTCTTCTTGTCCACATTTTTAATGGCTGTATTTTACTAAACTAACTCATTCAGTATACGGTTTATTAAAATTACTGAGGTTACAGTGAAGACTTAATTCATAGTAATTGGCTTTCAGACAGTAATATGCTCTATTTACCAAAAATGACTGCATTGTTTACTGCAACAATATTACAACTAGCTTCAATGCTATACTGTATTTTAGTCTGCTGTAAAAATCAATGAAATACAGGATTGTTCTGTAATTCACTATGTGGTTTTATTACAGTAACATACTGTAAAGTAGATAACAGTAGAGGAACTGTAGAATTAACAGTAGAATACTGGAAAGTATTTTACTGTTAATTTACAAGACAATTGTTTATAGAGTAGAGCAGATAAGTGTTAAAGTTAAGATACGCTGCAGTAAACTATAGTGTTTTTAGTCCTGATTTAAAGGAGCTGACCTCACATCTACAGGTAGTTTGTCCCACAGGTGAGGAGCAGAATAACTAAAAGCTTGGTTCTTGTTCCTGTATCAGACAGACAGAGAGTCTCTGCAGCCTGTTGCTCTTCCTGGTTGGTTTCTTCTCTCTGTTGGATGGAGAGGATCAGATTACAGCTGAGCTTCAGCCAGAGTTCTTGGAGCGCCGACGCTGCCTTCTGCCAGGATTGTGTCAATAATGTAACCAACCAACGGCCTGTTTATCAGCCCTGCCAACCACACACACACACACACACACACACACACATTCTTGTACTTCTATCTTTGTGAGGACCCTCATTGGAACAGTGAATTCCCTACCAAGGTTATAATAGTTTTGGATTTTTCATTAGTTTTTGTTTTAATTTTGTTGTGGATTTTTGTTTTCAAATTCAGTTAGTTTTAATGAGTTTTTAGAGTGAGTTTGCTAGTTTTAGTTGAGTTTTTATTAGTTGTAGTGTTTTGTAATGGGGTATTTGTTGGGTGGGAGATTAAAAGAGGTCACAGTAAATGTTTCCTTTATTTCCTTTGTCTGATCCATCTTCATTATGTATGAAAAAAGTTGACAAAGAGGAAAACGAAGGACATTTTCACTATAATTTTAGTTAGTTTTGTAACCACACAATACAGTTAATTATCATTATCATGTAACCTTTAACCCTTGAAACAAAGTCTGAAATCTAAAAAAAAGCCTTTAAATAAGTGAGGACCGGCCGAAATGTCCTCACTTTGCAAAAATGTCCTCACTCTGTTGGTTAAAAACGTGTTCTGGTCCCCACTATGTAGGAAGAACAAGAACACACACACACACACACACACACACACACACACATGGAGACAGACTCTCCATGAGCTTGTTCCTACTGTGATCATCATGTTGTTTCTGTCCTTTATAACATTCATATAGGATCATATTTAGGTTTCAGTCTATACGTTCCTTTCTTTAGCTAACGCTAACGCTAACATGCATGCAGCACATATGGCCCATAACTCAATCCTTCACACTTGGTGTTGAAGATTTGCTGTAAATTAAATTGCAGAGATGTAGTCAGTGCAGATTACTGTGTGTTTGGTGTGTTTATATAACCCCCCATTTACTCTGCTGGTATTTATATCCTACTCTTCTTTGATGTATCCTATTACTTCTTGCTGCTGCAGCAATAACCATATTTCTCAACGGAGATCATTAAAGTTTCATCTAATCTAATCTCATCAAATTTAAAAGCCTCATTTTTTACCCCATGCGGCACCTCGGCTCCTCGCCCAACTGGGATTGTTTGGAACAAAAACTTGGAGGTTTTTTTGCTCCTTTTTGAGCTGCCAGAAGTTACAAGAAACTCTCCGGATGGTTGCTGGAGATACAGCAACGCTTTTATGTAACAATATACTAATCTGCTCAGCTGTAGAAGATTGAGAGGAGAACCTCCTGCAGGAGTTATGAAAGAGGGATGCTAAGTCAATGCACGATGGGGACTTATTCAATAATGCACATTTGCTGTTTTGGATGTGATTGTAACTGAAGCAGGATAATAGATCCTCATGCAATCTGTGCACACTGCAAAAAAAGAAAAGTTGGGTGAACTCAAAATTTCAAGGCAACAAACTTCGATAAAATTTTAAGTTGGACAATTCAACTAAATATTTTAAGTTTTGTTTTTGAGTTTGCTCAACTCTGAATTTATCTGGCACGATTGTAACGCCGCTATGAAATGTCAGCTAATGTTGTGACCACAATTTTGAGTTAGCATTGATACGCTAATGGCTACTCTTGTAGCTGTAACAAGCAGCACTGCTAGCATTAGTTAGCCGCTAGCATCAGTTAGCTGCTAGCATCAGTTAGCCGCTAGCATTAGTTAGCCGCTAGCATCAGTTAGCCTCGAGCATCAGTTAGCCGCTAGCATCAGTTAGCCGCCAGCATCAGTTAGCCTCGAGCATCAGTTAGCCGCTAGCATCAGTTAGCCTCGAGCATCAGTTAGCCGCTAGCATCAGTTAGCCTCGAGCATCAGTTAGCCGCTAGCATCAGTTAGCCTCAAGCATCAGTTAGCCTCAAGCATCAGTTAGCCACTAGCATCAGTTAGCCTCGAGCATCAGTTAGCCACTAGCATCAGTTAGCCGCTAGCATCAGTTAGCCGTTAGCATCAGTTAGCCGCTAGCATCAGTTAGCCGCTAGCTTTCACTAATTTCTCTCGCACGGTTGTAAAGCCGCTATGAAATGTCAGCTAATGTTGTGACCACAATTTTGAGTTAGCATTGATACGCTAATGGCTACTCTTGTAGCTGTAACAAGCAGCACTGCTAGCATTAGTTAGCCGCTAGCATCAGTTAGCCGCTAGCATCAGTTAGCCTCGAGCATCAGTTAGCCACTAGCATCAGTTAGCCTCGAGCATCAGTTAGCCGCTAGCATCAGTTAGCCTCGAGCATCAGTTAGCCTCGAGCATCAGTTAGCCGCTAGCATCAGTTAGCCTCGAGCATCAGTTAGCCACTAGCATCAGTTAGCCGCTAACATCAGTTAGCCTCAAGCATCAGTTAGCCACTAGCATCAGTTAGCCTCGAGCATCAGTTAGCCTCTTGCATCAGTTAGCCACTAGCATTAGTTAGCCGCTAGCATCAGTTAGCCTCGAGCATCAATTAGCCGCTAGCATCAGTTAGCCGCTAGCATCAGTTAGCCTCGAGCATCAGTTAGCCTCGAGCCTCAATTAGCCGCTAGCATCAGTTAGCCTCGAGCATCAGTTAGCCGCTAGCATCACTTAGCCTCGAGCATCAGTTAGCCGCTAGCATCAGTTAGCTGCTAGCTTTCGCTAATGACCGCATTTCCCAACAAAGAAATAAGAGTTAGCAGAACTATTGTCCCTTGTTGTGAACCCCAACTTAAAGATATAAGTAACAACAACTCACCAACTTGTTTTTGAGCAGACAACTGGCTTCCTTTGTTGTGCTAACTTACATTATTGCCCTAAATGTCAATCATTTATATTTCCAAGTTTTACCAACTTAAATCACTGTTTTAGGCCAAAAAATACAAATTGGCTTTTTCTCAGTGCAGCTGGACTGTGGAACGGTCTGCAAGCTGTGAGTTCCTAGATAATGTTGGGCTGGTTGCATAAGATCCACAGAGAGGCTGATCTGAGATCCTGGTAGATTCTCTGAGCCGGTTCCTGGATGCTGAGGAGTCAGAGAGGCCACAGCAGGCAGATCTGGTCCAACATGAGCCGCTGGGAGAGGAAATAATAATCATCATCATCATAATAATACTCCATTTCTCACTCAATCACTTCCCCTCCTTCCTCTCTGGCTCTTCTCTCTCTCTCTCTCTCTCTCTCTCTCTCTCTGCCTCTGTATTTCTATTTTCAGTCTGATTTCTTCGCTTCTTTTCAACCCTTCAGAATGCATTAGTGTGTGTGTGTTCCCACAGTTTAAGTAGCACCTACAGAAAGTCAAACTGAATCCACAGAAAAACCAAAGACAGAGAAGACTGAGAGGAGAAGAGTGGAAACACGTTAGAAGAAGCAGTTAAACACTAAACTATGATAATAGATTCATACACTAGTGATGCGTGGCTCGGCTTCTCTCCAACCCGCATTTATTTAATAATTTAACCCGCACAACCACATCTATTTTCACAACTGCTATTAAATCCACGTCTTGTGGCTCTCATGCTTGTAGCTCATCACAGGAATCACACTTTAAGTATCCAACACTAACACCTCACAGAGACCGTCCCAAACTAAAACCTCCTGAAGACCTCCAGAGATCTTCTCTGCTAGCACCACATGATGTTTCTACAGAGGGAAAGAGCTCCGAGTTGGATTCGAACCCGAGCCGCCTGCTAAAGAGGACTATGCCTCTATGGCAGGGGTCTCAAACTCTAATTACCTGGGGGCTGCAGGAGGCAGTATCAAAAAGACCAAAAATAGACACAAAATTACTAAAAAAAGACAAAATTATTAAAAAAAGACACAAAATTACTAATAAAAGACACAAAAAGACAGAGAAAAACTAAATTACTGAAAAAAGATACAAAATGACCCAAAAAGAGACAAAATGACCAAAAAAAGACACAAAATTACTAATAAAAAGACACAAAATGTCAGAGAAAAACTAAATTACTTAAAAAAGATACAAAATGACCCCAAAAAAGACACAAAATTACTTAAAAAAGATACAAAATGACCCCAAAAAAGACACAAAATTACTAAAAAAAGACACAAAATTACCCAAAAAGAGACAAAATGACCAAAAAAAGACACAAAATGACCCAAAAAGAGACAAAATGACCAAAAAAAGACACAAAATTACTAATAAAAAGACACAAAATGACAGAGAAAAACTAAATTACTTAAAAAAGATACAAAATGACCCAAAAACAGACAAAATGACCAAAAAAAGACACAAAATGACCCCAAAAAAGACACAAAATTACTTAAAAAAGATACAAAATGACCCCAAAAAAGACACAAAATTACTAAAAAAAGACACAAAATTACCCAAAAAGAGACAAAATGACCAAAACAAGACACAAAATGACCCAAAAAGAGACAAAATGACCAAAAAAAGACACAAAATTACTAATAAAAAGACACAAAATGACAGAGAAAAACTAAATTACTTAAAAAAGACACAAAATGACCCAAAAAGAGACAAAATGACCAAAAAAAGACACAAAATTACTAATAAAAAGACACAAAATGTCAGAGAAAAACTAAATTACTTAAAAAAGATACAAAATGACCCCAAAAAAGACACAAAATTACTTAAAAAAGACACAAAATGACCCAAAAAAGACACAAAATTACTAAAAAAAGACAAAATTACTAAAAAAAGACACAAAGTTACTAATAAAAGACACAAAAAGACAGAGAAAAACTAAATTACTGAAAAAAGATACAAAATGACCCAAAAAGAGACAAAATGACCAAAAAAAGACACAAAATTACTAATAAAAAGACACAAAATGTCAGAGAAAAACTAAATTACTTAAAAAAGATACAAAATGACCCCAAAAAAGACACAAAATTACTTAAAAAAGATACAAAATGACCCCAAAAAAGACACAAAATTACTAAAAAAAGACACAAAATTACCCAAAAAGAGACAAAATGACCAAAAAAAGACACAAAATGACCCAAAAAGAGACAAAATGACCAAAAAAAGACACAAAATTACTAATAAAAAGACACAAAATGACAGAGAAAAACTAAATTACTTAAAAAAGATACAAAATGACCCAAAAACAGACAAAATGACCAAAAAAAGACACAAAATGACCCCAAAAAAGACACAAAATTACTTAAAAAAGATACAAAATGACCCCAAAAAAGACACAAAATTACTAAAAAAAGACACAAAATTACCCAAAAAGAGACAAAATGACCAAAAAAAGACACAAAATGACCCAAAAAGAGACAAAATGACCAAAAAAAGACACAAAATTACTAATAAAAAGACACAAAATGACAGAGAAAAACTAAATTACTTAAAAAAGATACAAAATGACCCAAAAACAGACAAAATGACCAAAAAAAGACACAAAATGACCCGAAAAAAGACACAAAATTACTAAAAAAAGACACAAAATGACCCAAAAAGAAACAAAATGACCCAAAAAAAGACACAGAATTACCAAAAAAGACACAAAATTAATAAAAAAGACACAAAATTATTTAAAACAGTAATTAAAGGGACCTTCCACACACAACACAGTAAAGTGCCATTCATATAAAACTCACATTAAACTTTCATATCAAGGTGGGGGCCACAAAATATCGTCACGAGGGCCACAATTGACCCGCGGGCCGCCAGTTTGAGTTAGCTAAGTAGTTAGCTTAACAAGCTACTTAGCTAAGAAATGTATACGGGTCATTTTTGACCCATGTTGTGCATTAGAAGAGTAGTGACACAAAAAGGGATTTTATTCAATAACTAATAAAGGAAAACACTAAATTAGGATGTATGATGATCAAAAACAAACTAATTGAGGAAAACCTGGAATACTGAATGATGTTCTTGCTAATGTGGAGAAATCGAAGCCTGTCGTGCTAAACTGTGATTTGAAAATTGCTGTTTGGAGGAGAAAAAAACCCAAATAGACAAATTAAATAATAAAATCTCAACAGAAAAAAAACATTTTTGACTCCCTTTCACTGTCAGAGCTGTGAAAGGATCTAACGTTGGGAAAAACACAAACAGTGAATCAAATGGTAACAAGCTGAAGTCCTTATGATTCATCGTTGCCGAGACATCTGGATCAAGGCAACAGATGGAGCGGCGGGTGGGGACCCGGACCCCTGGACCAGAGCCCGCTGTCGGGTCCTCACGCAGCACAGGGACGTCCCAGTAAGCCCCGGGTCCTCCAGGCTTAGACTGCTATCATCTCCAGTATAGAATATGATATATACTGATTTAGAGATGCAGTTATTCCATTAAACCAGGAGATAAATGAGGAGGAATAAAGCAGAAAACAAAGATTCGGTGCCATCAAGTCTCTAAGAAGTGTTGTTGATGTAATGAGACAGATTACTGCTAATGAAATAATTCCATGTTTGTTTCCAAAGCACGTTCATGTATTTCAATAATTTTCATGTAAAACATGTCAAAGCAAAGAGAGATGAAGACATGCAGCAGAATGGCTCAGATTCAAAGAAGCAAACTGACTTTTAACTGGCACAAAATGACTAAAAAGACACAACAAAAGACGCAAAATGACCCAAAAAGACACAAAATGACCAAAAAAAAGACAAAAAATTACTAAAAAAAGGCACAAAATGACTACGAAAAGACACAAAATGACTAAAGAGACACAAAATTACTAAAAAAAGACACAAAATGACTAAAAAGACACAACAAAAGCCACAAAATGACCAAAAAATGACTAAAAAAAGGCACAAAATGACAAAAAAAGACACAAAATGACAAAAAAAGACACAAAATGACAAAAAAAGACAAAAAATGACTAAAAGAAGGCACAAAATGACCAAAAAAAGACACATGACCAAAAAAAAAAGAAACAAAATGACTAAAAAGACACAACAAAAGCCACAAAATGACCAAAAAGCAACAACATGACCAAAAAAAGACACAAAATGACAAAAAAAAGACACAAAATGACTAAAAAGACACAACAAAAGCCACAAAATGACCAAAAGAAAGACACAAAATGACCAAAAAGACACAAAATGACCAAAAAAAGACACAAAATGACTAGAAAGACACAACAACAGCCACAAAATGACCAAAAAGCCACAACATGACCAAAAAAAAGACACAAAATGACAAAAAAAGACACAAAATGACTAAAAAAAGGCACAAAATGACCAAAAAAGACAAAAAATGACAAAAAAAAAGACACAAAATGACAAAAAAAAGATACAAAATGACAAAGCAAAGAGAGATGAAGACATGCAGCAGAATGGCTCAGATTCAAAGAAGGAAAGGAGGAAGTAAAAAAGGAAGTAAAGAAGGAAGTAAAAAAGGAAGTAAAGAAGGAAAGAAGGAAGTAAAATAGCAAGTAAAGAAGGAAAGGAGGAAGTAAAGAGGGAAAGAAGGAAGTAAAGAAAGAAGGAAGTAAAGAGGGAAAGGAAGAAGTAAAAAAGGAAGTAAAGAGGGAAAGAAGGAAGTAAATAAGGAAGTACAGACGGAAAGGAGGAAGTAAAAAAGGAAGTAAAGAAGGAAGTAAAAAAGGAAGTAAAGAAGGAAAGGAGGAAGTAAAGAAGGAAGTAAAGAAGGAAGTAAAAAAGGAAGTAAAGAAGGAAAGGAGGAAGTAAAGAAGGAAGTAAAAAAGGAAGTAAAATAGCAAGTAAAGAAGGAAAGAAGGAAGTAAAGAAGGAAGTAAAAAAGGAAGTAAAGAAGGAAAGGAGGAAGTAAAGAAGGAAGTAAAGAAGGAAGTAAAAAAGGAAGTAAAGAAGGAAAGGAGGAAGTAAAGAAGGAAGTAAAAAAGGAAGTAAAATAGCAAGTAAAGAAGGAAAGAAGGAAGTAAAGAAGGAAGTAAAAAAGGAAGTAAAGAAGGAAGTAAAGAGGGAAATAAGGAAGTAAATAAGGAAGTAAAGAGGGAAAGAAGGAAGTAAATAAGGAAGTACAGAAGGAAAGAAGGAAGTAAAAAAGGAAGTAAAGAAGGAAAGGAGGAAGTAAAGAAGGAAGTAAAAAAGGAAGTAAAATAGCAAGTAAAGAAGGAAAGAAGGAAGTAAAGAAGGAAGTAAAAAAGGAAGTAAAGAAGGAAGTAAAGAGGGAAATAAGGAAGTAAATAAGGAAGTAAAGAGGGAAAGAAGGAAGTAAATAAGGAAGTACAGAAGGAAAGAAGGAAGTAAAAAAGGAAGTAAAGAAGGAAAGGAGGAAGTAAAGAAGAAATGACCAAAAAAAGACACAAAATGACAAAAAAAGACACAAAATGACAAAAAAAGACAAAAAATGACTAAAAAAAGGCACAAAATGACTAAGAAAAGACACAAAATGACCAAAAAGAGACACAAAATGACTAAGAAAAGACACAAAATGACAAAAAAAGACACAAAATGACAAAAAAAAGACACAAAATGACAAAGCAAAGAGAGATGAAGACATGCAGCAGAATGGCTCAGATTCAAAGAAGCAAACTGACTTTTAACTGGCACCAGCTGCTATTATCTCAGCTCCATGTGCACTTGTTCAATGAAAACGACTTGTTGTTGTTGTTGTTTTAGGGAAAACAACATGTGAAGACTGAGACCTTGATGGTTAAACACCCAACAACTCCAAAAGAGACTCGTCCAGACCTCAACACACAGACCTCGGCCGGCTCTTTAACCCTTTGGAGTTTGGGGCTATTTTGTCAGTTTTTGACTCTTTTTCAATCTGTCTGTATTCACCACTTAAAAAATGTTTACCATGCCATGTTGGAATTGGTTTTTCAGCACAATCTCACCTATATCACCTGGTTACAATTTTTTTTTTTCCATTTTGACTTACTGGATCAACATTTTGGACAAAAACAAGAAAAACAACAAAAAATACAAAAAAAACAACAAAAGAACAAAAAGATACAAAAAACACACAAAAAATACAAAAAAACATGGATAAAAACACAAAAACAAACAAAAAAAAACACAAAAAAAAACCCAACAAAAAACACAAAATAACAAAAAGATACAAAAAAGACACATAAAAACACAAAAACAAACAAAAAATAAAGACAAAACACATAAAAACACAAAAAACATGCATAAAAAAACAAAATCCACTCAAACAATACAAAAAAACATAAAAAACAAAAACAAACAAAAAATGACAATAAACACAAAAACAAGCCAGAGCTTTAGAGGCTCGATGCTGCTTCGTTTCTACGTCGTGACGTCATGAAGAAGTCGATCTCCAGAGGATGAACCCTCATTCATTCCCTTCATGTTATTTAATGCTGCTGTTTTTCTGAGCTCTATCTTTTGATATCAACTTATTTTAGGATTGAATATTCCAAGTATTCTTTAAATATCTTGTTTTTGATAGCAACAGATCATTATTTACATTTTGCTTCTCATACTTTATGAAGAAAAAAAGGTTTTGTGTCATTACATTGCTAACTACTTGGCTAAGTAGCTTGCTAAGTTCACTACTTAAACCTAGGTGGAGTCAAATCAAACACCAAAACAATAATAAAAAGGTTTACAAATAAAAGGAAGAGATTTAAATAGTAATAATCCAAGTTGGAGGATGTCAAGTGTTCTAAAAGTTACAGTTGTTAACTTTTCATGGGATTATATTTGGTATAATAGAACATAAATGGCTGCCATATTGTGTAAAAGGTATTTATGTTTCCTAATTACTTAGCCAAGAAGTTAGCTAAGTACTTAGCTCAGCAAGCTACTTAGCCAAGAAATCAGCTAAGTAGTTAGTTTAGCAGGCTACTTAGATAAATACTTAGCCAAGAAGTTAGCTAAGTAGTTAGCTTAGCAAGCTACTTAGCTAAATACTTAGCCAAGAAGTCAGCTAAGTAGTTAGCTTAGCAAGCTACTTAGCCAAGAAGTCAGCTAAGTAGTTAGTTTAGCAGGCTACTTAGATAAATACTTAGCCAAGAAGTTAGCTAAGTAGTTAGCTTAGCAAGCTACTTAGCTAAATACTTAGCCAAGAAGTCAGCTAAGTAGTTAGCTTAGCAAGCTACTTAGCCAAGAAGTCAGCTAAGTAGTTAGTTTAACAAGCTACTTAGCTAAATACTGAGCCAAAAAATTAGCTAAGTAGTTAGTTTAGCAAGCTACTTACATAAATACTAAGCCAAGAAGTTAGCTAAGTAGTTAGCTTAGCAAGCTACTTAGCTAAATACTTAGCCAAGAAGTTAGCTAAGTGGTTAGCTTAGCAAGCTACTTAGCTAAAAAATGGATATGGGTCATTTTCATGTTGTGCATTAGAAGAGTAGTGACACAAAAAGGGATTTTATTAAAAAATGAATAAAGGAAAACATAAAATGAGGATGTATGATGATCAAAAACAAACTAATTGAGGAAAACCTGGAATACTGAATGATGAAAATAATTAATTGCAAAGATATAGAACATAAAAACTCTGTCACTGGGTCACTTTAGACCATGTTGTAGATCAAAGGGTTAACCTTAATACCATCACAGTGGGAGGAAGGAGTGTAGAGGACATAACGAGAACAGTTATTAAACACTTTGGAGACAGAATAAAGGACATAAAGGGGAAATGAAGGCTGGACACTTGCACATCCAACATGCAGGTCCAGATCTCCATCCAGGACCAGGTTGTTGTCTAGAAAAGTGTGTTTGAGATGTGTAGTATTCAGAGCTTCATGTCCCAGTTCTACTGCAGTCCTATAGTCCCATTGTTGTATAATTCCTGCTGTGGGAAACTTAGTGTATGACAAGTGATAATGAACAGACAAATCTTTTACAAGACCTATCGGGCCAATAGTCCCAAGAAGAGCTCTTTGTGTCTAACAGGAAACAGACGCAATATGGGCTTAAACCAAACCATTCCCTCACTACTGCAGCGTCATACCGCTATTTTTTAAAGGAACACTCCACCGTTTTTTCATATTAAAACATGTTATTCGGGTAAGTAAGACGAGTTGATACAGACCTCTTGCGTCTCAATGCGTGCACTCAATCGCCCTGGCGCGCAGCGCCACTTGGCTAGCACTTAGCTTAGCCCAGTTCATTCATTAGGATCCAAACAGATGGACAGTTAGAAGCGACCAAACTCCTCCACGTTTTCCCTATTTAAATACAGCTACACGAGTAGTTAAACGACCAAGTATGGCCACACAAAATAAAACGTGGCGCTTTTCTAAGCGGATAAAAAGGAGAACTATAATGTATGGTGGAATAGCACTTGGGAGCACTTCGACTCGGCACAGTAATATCATCACTCCTGAAAAATCTTCTCCCCTCAGGAGTGATGAAAGCCACAAAATGACAAAAAAAGAGACACAAAATGACTGAAAAGACACAACAAAAGCCACAAAATGACCAAAAAGACACAAAATGACAAAAAAAAGACACAAAATGACTAAAAAGACACAACAAAAGCCACAAAATGACCAAAAAAAGACACAACATGACTAAAAAAAGACACAAAATGACAAAAAAAAGACACCAATTGACTAAAAAAAGACACAAAATGACTAAAAAGACACAACAAAAGCCACAAAATGACCAAAAAGACACAACATGACCAAAAAAAAGACACAAAATGACAAAAAAAGAGACAAAATGACTAAAAAGACACAACAAAAGCCACAAAATGACTAAAAAGACACAACATGACCAAAAAAAAGACACAAAATGACAAAAAAAAGACACAAAATGACTAAAAAGACACAACAAAAGCCACAAAATGACCAAAAAGACACAACATGACCAAAAAAAAGACACAAAATGACTAAAAAGACACAACAAAAGCCACAAAATGACCAAAAAGACACAACATGACCAAAAAAAAGACACAAAATGACAAAAAAAAGACACAAAATGACCAAAAAGACACAACAAAAGCCACAAAATGACAAAAAAAAAGACACGGATTGACTAAAAAAACACACAAAATGACTAAAAAGACACAACAAAAGCCACAAAATGACCAAAAAGACACAAAATGACAAAAAAAGAGACAAAATGACAAAAAAAGAGACAAAATGACTAAAAAAAGACACAAAATGACTAAAAAGACACAACAAAAGCCACAAAATGACCAAAAAGACACAACATGACTAAAAAAAGACACAAAATGACTAAAAAGACACAACAAAAGCCACAAAATGACAAAAAAAAGACACCAATTGACTAAAAAAAGACACAAAATGACTAAAAAGACACAACAAAAGCCACAAAATGACCAAAAAGACACAACATGACCAAAAAAAAGACACAAAATGACAAAAAAGAGACAAAATGACTAAAAAGACACAACAAAAGCCACAAAATGACCAAAAAAAGACACAACATGACTAAAAAAAGACACAAAATGACTAAAAAGACACAACAAAAGCCACAAAATGACCAAAAAGACACAACATGACCAAAAAAAAGACACAAAATGACAAAAAAAGAGACAAAATGACTAAAAAGACACAACAAAAGCCACAAAATGACCAAAAAGACACAACATGACCAAAAAAAGACACAAAATGACAAAAAGAGACAAAATGACTAACAATGGGAGGTTAGAACAACTGGACTGGGGCACTCATTTATCATTTTACGTCTTTTACTGCCATGGTTTAGCAGTTTTTTCACCGTAAAATCTACTGATTAAGTGTCCACCAGGGCATCAAAATTATATTTTAATATTTTAAGAAGAAAACATCCACCATTTAATAAATTATATAATGAAACTGAAAAAAATAAAGTTAGAAAAATTAGAATTCACCCTGAGTAGTGAGATAAATAGCTTTTACAGCCATTTATGGACTAATATACCAAATATAATCCCATGAAAAATTAACAACTCGACATTTTAGAACACTTGATATTCTCCAAGTTGTATTATTACTATTTAAATCTCTTTCTTTTATTTGTAAACCTTATTATTATTGTTTTGATTTGACTCCACCTAGGTTTTTGTTTGTTTGTTGGGTAACACTTTACAATAACCCTCATTTATAAATGGTAAACAGATAGTTTATTAATGTTTAATCATCATTTATAAACCGTATAAAGGCCATTTAGAACGGTAAATACATAATTTATTAATGTTTAACTAACTAAATAATTTATAAATGGCAAATAGATGGTATATTAATGTAAGTTCATAGTTACTTTACCATTAACAAACCAATAAATTATAATTAAAAGTTTATAAATAGTTTTAGTTGCACTGATTCTAACATTTTAGCTCCATATTAAGTATGTTAATGATTTTGAAATGATTCATAGACCTTTAAGAAATTGGTTGAAAACATTTAAAGATTAAATATGTATATAGCACTTTGTAAATGGTTAATAATTGGTTTATAAACCATCTATAAACATCATTTAGTTGGTTATTGTAAAGTGTTACCGTTTGTTGTTGATTTTTTAATTATTGCTTTCATTTTTCTACCATCATTCTGTTCTTTCGTGTTGATTTGAAGCATAAATTAACACGTATCTTCTTAATTTTTGTATGTGACCGAAAGGAAGTAAACCCAATAAAGAGAAGTTAAAAAAAGAAGAAAACATCCAACATTCTGAATGATTTATTGGCTCACCAGCAACATTTATCATTCATCCTCTTCACTCACCCAACACGGCCAAACATGGTTTTATAAAGCAGGCTGCAGTTAAAGTGCTTTCAACTTTACCAGAAGTTATGTAACATGTCTGCATTTTTTATCCCCATGCAGTGTCATTTACTGTAATATGCTGGCAATATTTTGGCATTTTTTCCCCCCACAGAAAGTCTTCATCCAAAACCTCTTTGAACCGAAATATCACCTCACAAACATGAAGCAGAACAAGATCCTGCTGCTGTTATACATATATATATATATATATATATATATATTATAACTGGCTGGATTAATCACGTTCAGAGACATTAGAGGAGAAGCTTCTTCAGGCCTTTTCCAGCAGATTGAAACTAAAGTGTGTTGGAGAGTTTCTCTCCATCAGTGTGTTTGGTTTGGCCAGGTGGGAACCCAGACGCTGGATAGTTACATCCAGTGGTGACAGCAGCAGGTTTCAGCTGTAATCTAACCCAGTAGTTCTCAACCTTTTTGAGTCGCGACCCCAAATTTAACATGCATGTTGTCCGTGACCCCCGCTCACTGAACACAATCTCACATGCACAGTTCAGATCACCCAAAAAAGAAACAAAATGACCAAAAAAAGGAAACAAAATGACCAAAAAAAGGAAACAAAATGACCAATAGAGACAGAAAATGACCAGAAAAGACAGAAAATTACCAAAAAATTTAACAAAATGACCAAAAAAGACACAAAATGACTAAAAAAAGACACAAATTGACCACAAAATAATCAAAAAAGCCACAAAATCACCAAAAGAGACACAAAATTACCAAAAAGACACAAAATGACTAAAAAAAGACAGAAAATTACCAAAAAAGGAAACAAAATGACCAAAAAAAGACACAAATTGACCACAAAATGATCAAAAAACCCACAAATTGACCACAAAATAATCAAAAAAGACACAAATTGACCACAAAATGATCAAAAAAGCCACAAAATGACCAAAAGAGACACAAAATGACCAGAAAAGACACAAAATGACCCAAAAAAGAAACAAAATTACCAAAAAGACACAAAATGACTATAAAAAAGACACAAAATTACCCAAAAAAGGAAACAAAATTACCAAAAAAAGACACAAATTGACCACAAAATGATCAAAAAAGACACAAAATGACCAAAAAAGACACAAAATTACCAAAAAAGACACAAAATGACCCAAAAAAGAAACAAAATTACCAAAAAGACACAAAATAACTAAAAAAAGACACAAATTGACCACAAAATAATCAAAAAAGACACAAAATGATCAAAAAAGACACAAAATGACCAAAAAAGACACAAAATGACCCAAAAAAGAAACAAAATTACCAAAAAGACACAAAATAACTAAAAAAAGACACAAATTGACCACAAAATAATCAAAAAAGACACAAATTGACCACAAAATAATCAAAAAAGCCACAAAATGACCAAAAGAGACACAAAATTACCAAAAAGACACAAAATGACAAAAAAAAGACACAAAATTACCAAAAAAGGAAACAAAATGACCAAAAAAAGACACAAATTGACCACAAAATAATCAAAAAAGCCACAAATTGACCACAAAATAATCAAAAAAGCCACAAATTGACCACAAAATGACCAAAAGAGACACAAAATGACCCAAAAAAGAAACAAAATTACCAAAAAGACACAAAATGACTAAAAAAAGACACAAAACTACCAAAAAGGAAACAAAATGACCAAAAAAGACACAAATTGACCACAAAATGATAAAAAAAGACACAAAATGACAAAAAAACACACAAAATGACCAAAAAAAGACATTAAGTGACCAAAAAGACTAAAACACATGAACACTTTAACACAGTGGAGACAGAGCTGACTTCCTAAATGATTTGGCGACCCCCAGAAATCATCTCGAGACCCCAATTGGGGTCCCGACCCCAAGGTTGAGAACAGCTGCTCTAACCAACGAGAGGAAACAAAGCCAGAATCACAGTTTTATGGATGTTGTCATGTGATCCAGCAGCTTCAGAACCAGAAGAAGAGAAACCGCATCAGTCTGGACCAGCATCATGTTCATCATGTTCACATCCGTCTTCATATTTCTTTCACTGGAACTCACACTGCAAAAAAAGAAAAGTTGGGTGAACTCAAAATTTCAAGGCAACAAACTTTGATAAAATTTCAAGTTGGACAATTAAACTAAATATTTTAAGTTTTGTTTTTGAGTTTGCTCAACTCTGAATTCAGATTTTTGTCAACTCAACACGATTGTAACGCCGCTACGAAATGTCAGCTAATGTTTCGACCACAATTTAGAGTTAGCATTGATACGCTAATGGCTACTCTTGTAGCTGTAACAAGCAGCGCTGCTAGCATCAGTTAGCTGCTAGCATCAGTTAGCCGCTAGCGTCAGTTAGCCGCTAGCGTCAGTTAGCCGCTAGCGTCAGTTAGCCGCTAGCTTTCGCTAATGACCAAATTTCAGCGCTTTCCAGCATTTCCCAACAAAGAAATAAGAGTTATCAGAACTATTGTCCCTTGTTGTGAACCCCAACTTAAAGATATAAGTAACAACAACTCACCAACTTGTTTTTGAGCAGACAACTGGCTTCCTTTGTTGTGCTAACTTACATTATTGCCCTAAATGTCAATAATTTATATTTCCAAGTTTTACCATTTTAAATCACTGTTGTAGGCCAAAAAAATACAAGTTGGCTTTTTTGCAGTGTACTTTAATAAACAAGCCGAGTCCATGTACACTGTAAAAAATGTTTTTACAGAAAAAAACTTTCAGCTGTGGCTACCAGAATATTTCCATAATAAATAAAATACAAATGTCAACATTTTTACAGAAAAACTTGTACATTTTACATCCGAAAACTGTAGTAATTAAAACAAATAAAAAAAAACATTTTAAAGTTGTAGATTACATGTAAACATATGCAGGTTTGTTTACATTTAAAGAGACAGTAACACATATACAGGGTTGTTTACATTTAAAGACAGTAACACACATACAGGTTTGTTTACATTTAAAGAGACAGTAACACATATACAGGTTTGTTTACATTTAAAGAGACAGTAACACATATACAGGTTTGTTTACATTTAAAGAGACAGTAACACACATACAGGTTTGTTTACATTTAAAGAGACAGTAACACACATACAGGTTTGTTTACATTTAAAGAGACAGTAACACATATACAGGTTTGTTTACATTTAAAGAGACAGTAACACATATACAGGTTTGTTTACATTTAAAGAGACAGTAACACATATCCAGGTTTGTTTACGTTTAAAGAGACAGTAACACATTTAAAGAGACAGTAACACATATACAGGTTTGTTTACATTTAAAGAGACAGTAACACATATACATGTTTGTTTACATTTAAAGAGACAGTAACACATTTAAAGAGACAGTAACACATATACAGGTTTGTTTACATTTAAAGAGACAGTAACACATATACAGGTTTGTTTACATTTAAAGAGACAGTAACACATATACAGGTTTGTTTACATTTAAAGAGACAGTAACACATATACAGGTTTGTTTACATTTAAAGAGACAGTAACACATTTAAAGAGACAGTAACACATATACAGGTTTGTTTACATTTAAAGAGACAGTAACACATATACAGGTTTGTTTACATTTAAAGAGACAGTAACACATATACAGGTTTGTTTACATTTAAAGAGACAGTAACACATATACAGGTTTGTTAACATTTAAAGAGACAGTAACACATTTAAAGAGGCAGTAACACATATACAGGTTTGCTTACATTTAAAGAGACAGTAACACATAATAATAATAATTTAACAGCAGACCACCCATTACTTGGGTTCAAGTGGTGATACTGTGTATCAACTCTAGCTCCAGAGCTGTAGCGCCACCAACAGGTCAGATCAGGTCATGCAGGAGTCACACAGCCGACTGGAGGACAAACTGTTGGTTTTTCTTTATTAACTTCAGATTTCTGAAGAGAGAGTTTCATCTCTCTGACAACCAGTTTAGAGTTTCACTCTAATCCCTCTTTTATTGCAGCGGAGCGGCCATTGTGTTGATGATCTGGACCTGGCATGACGTCTGTGTGTGTGTGTGTGTGTGTGTGTGTGTGTGTGTGTGTTGGGTGGGGAGCAAAGTTTAGTCTGATGACATCTTCATTGTGAGAGTGACGAGCATCCCCCCATCCCAACACACACACACACACACACACACACACACACACACACATTCTTGTACTTCTATCTTTGTGGGGGCCCTCATTGGAATAATGCATTTTTCATTAGTTTTCGTTTTAATTTCGCTGTGAATTTTTTTTTTCAAATTCAGTTAGTTTTTATTAGTTTTTAGAGTCAGTTTGCTAGTTTTAGTTTAATATTTATTTATTTTGAAATGCTTTAGTTTTAGTTTAGTTTTTATTATTTTTAGTTGCTTTGTAATGGGGTATTTGTTGGGTGGGAGATTAAAAGAGGTCACAGTAAATGTTTCCTTTATTTCCTTTGTCTGATCCATCTTCATTATGAATGAAAAAAGTTGACAAAGAGGAAAACGAAGGACATTTTCACTATAATTTTAGTTAGTTTTGTAACCACACAATACAGTTTCAGTTAATTATCATTATCATGTAACCTTTGACCCTTAAAACTAAGTCTGGAATCTAAAAAAAGCCTTTAAAGAAGTGAGGACCGGCCGAAATGTCCTCACTCTGTTGGTTAAAAACGTGTTCCGGTCCTCACTATGAAGGGAAGTACAAGAACACACACACACACACACACACACACACACACCCACAGTGGTCCCAGGCCACCCATGTGTAGAGGACTCTGTCTCCAGCAGGCTGACAGTTAAAGGGTCCAACAGTGAAACATGTCTGTGTTGTGTGACCCCGTCAGGTTTCCTCTCTGTGACATCATCACCTCCTGGTTGTCACTCGTTGTGGGAGTCTCTGTTGCCACGACAACACGTGTTACAGCAGCTCTGAGTCATTGTTTGTTGGGCCCCCTGAAGTCTGACACGACTCTGGGTTGTTTTGTTGATTATCGTGTGGAGGGACACGGGGACACAGTCATGTTGTGTCTTTTTAGTCATTTTGTGTCTTTTGTTGTGTCTTTTGTTGTGTCTTTTGTTGTGTCTTTTTCTGTTATTTTGTGTCTTTTTGGTCATTTTGTGTCTTTTGTTGTGTCTTTTTTTAGTCATTTTGTTGTGTCTTTTTTAGTCATTTTGTGTCTTTTTTTTTGTCATTTTGTGTCTTTTTTTGTCATTTTGTGTCTTTTTTGTCATTTTGTGTCTTTGGTCATTTTGTGTCTTTTGTTGTGTCTTTTTTAGTCATTTTTTGTCTTTTTTAGTCATTTTGTGTCTCCCTGAACATCTACGTCAACCCCAGTCTGTGGACACCTTTAAAAAAGGGCTTAAAACTTTTTTGTTCAGGGAGGCATTTTTAGGTTGTCCCTAGATGTTTTTATTTTGTCTCTGCATAATGTACTTTATTACCCGTGTCATTTTTTATCTACTGCTGATTTTAATGAGTTTTTCTCTTTCTTGTTGCTGGTTTCTGTAGCACTTTGAGATTTCTGTATGAAAAGTGCTTTACAAATAAAATGTATTACTATTACTATTATTATTATTATTATTATTATCACCGCCGCCCCCTCTGGGGGGCCCATGCAGGTGGGAAGGGCCCGACTGACCGCAGCAGGGAAGGAGTTCCGTCGAGCGAAGGGGCTCTGCATGTACTGTGGGCAGGTGGGACACACCCGCAAGGACTGCCCCATCCGGCCAAAAGACTAGGCTCACCTGCGACACAGGGCCTCCTGGTGAGCCGATTATCTCGCCCCCCTCCTACCTCCGGTCCAGCCAGATTCCAAGCCACCCTCTCCTGGCAGGGGCAGACCATCTCTGTTGGCGCCCTCATCGACTCGGGTGCCGACGAGAGCTTCATGGATGACCACTTCGCCCACCAGATGGCCATTCCCCTAGTCCTCCTGAACACCACTATCCCCGTCCAAGCTATCGACTGACATAGCTTGGGGCATATAACCCATCGCACCTGCCCTCTCACCCTCACCCCCTCGGGGAACCACTTGGAGGAGATCCAGCTCCTCATCATCAAGTCTCCCAGGGCTCCTCTCATCCTTGGCAGGCCCTGGCTTGAGCTCCACATCCCACACCTCGACTTCGGTCAGGCACGGGTTCTCAGCTGGAGCACCGCCTGCCACGCTCGCTGTCTCTGCACCGCCCGGCCTTCCCTGCATCCTGACCGTCCTCCACCTGAACCCCCTAACCTGTCCTTGGTCCCCACCATCTACCATGACCTTGGCGAGGCCTTCAGCAGGGAACGGGCCAAAACACTGCCCCCCCACCGGCCCTACGACTGTGCCATCGAGCTCCTCCCCGGTGCGAGACTTCCAGTCAGTCGTCTCTACAACCTGACTCTTCCGGAGAAGGAGGCAATGGACCGTTACCTCACTGAATGCCTGGCCGAGGGCCTCATCCATCCCTCACATTCCCCGGTGGCAGCTGGGTTCTTCTTCGTCAAGAAGAAAGGGGGCGACCTTCGGCCCTGTATTGACTTTCGGGGGCTGAACAACATCACCAACAGGAACCAGTACCCTCTCCCCCTCATGAGCGCCAACTTCGAACCCCTCCTTCAGGCGAACATCTTCACGAAGTTGGATCTCCGCAATGCATACCACCTGGTCCGGATCCGTGAGGGGGATGAGTGGAAGATTGCGTTCAAGACCCCTCGCGGCCACTACGAGTACCTGGTGATGCCCTTCGGGCTAACCAATGCCCCCGGAGTCTTCCAGGAGATGATGAATGACATCCTCCGTGACATGCTGGATATATTCGTTGTCCTGTATCTAGATGATATCCTAGTATTCTCCCGGAGCCTTGAAGAACACACCCAACATGTTCGCCTGGTCATCCAACGCCTGCTGGAGAACCGGCTCTACCTCAAAGCTGAGAAGTGCATCTTCCACGCCCCCTCCGTTGAGTTTCTGGGTCTCATTGTGAAGGGTGGGCAGACCCAACCAGACCCCCGGAAGATCCAGAGCATCATGGAGTGGCCGCAGCTCCAGAGATTGAGCGTATCATCAACCCCGTCGCCGTTCTCGTCAAGCTTCCCATGTCCCTGCGACGGGTCCATCCGGCATTCCATGTGTCCAAGATCAAGCCATATACCTCGAGCCCACTCGCCCCTCCCCCCCCGGCTCCACCCCCCCCCTCAGATGGTCGATGGCCACCCCCAGTGGTTGGTTCGGCGGTTGCTGAAGGTTCGCCGCCAAGGCCGCGGTTTTCAGTATCTGGTGGACTGGAAGGGGTATGGTCCAGAGGAATGGAGCTGGGTGTCCCGCCGGCTGATAATGGATCCGGGTCTCCTCCGCGACTTCTACTGTGCCCATCCTGAAGCCCCTGGACGGTCGCCAGGGGGCTCCCGTCGGGGGGGGGGGGGTCCTGTTACGGTTTCACCGCCACATCCCCTCCCTGCCTCCATTACCCACACCTGCCGCACTCGTTCCCAACGAGCTGGCACCCAGCACAGGTGTTCCCAATGGAGCTGATCAGGGGAACAAGCCACAGTTGGGGACTGCACACCTGCGTCCAATAATCACCTCACCTTGCTGTCTACAAAAACCCGGGTCTTCCACTCACACATCGCCAGATCTTTTGATAGAAACGCCTGAACCTGCCCAGGTGTGCCAGCTGAGCCCAGGTGTGCCAGCTGAACCCAGGCACCCTGCCTGCTCCATCTCCACCCCTGGTCACTAAATAAAACGCCCTGCGAGGCATTAATCCTCTACTGGCCGTGCGCTTGCTTCCTTACCAAACACCCACCATTACGATTTTGTGTCTTTTTTTAGTAATTTTGTGTCTTTTTTTAGTAATTTTGTGTCTTTTTGGTCATTTTAGACACGGGGACACGGAGACATGAGGACAGATATCTGTCAGGAGGTAAGACGTGGGTGAACGACTGTAACTTTTCTCTGGTGAAGTTTGAATCAGCTGGGGACGACAGCACCCCTGAGTCTCTGAGGCTCAGAGTTTATTCTTCCCATGATGCTTTGTGTTCGGGCGCCGATTTCCCTCTGAACTCACAACTTCATCAAAGAGGAACGAGCGGCGGAGCGAGGAGGGGCGAGAGAAAACACCAAAAAGAGAAGAGAAAGAGGAGAAAGAGGAGAAAGAGGAGAGAGGAGAGCTGTGTTCTCCTCATCATGGCCCCTCGGGGCTCCGGCTGCCGAGGTGAGGGCGAAGTAAACAATTTTGTTTATCGTGTTTTTGTTGTGTTGTTCTTTCATTTCGTGGCCTCTTTTGTTTCTGTTTTTGCTGAGGAATAGAGCGCTGATTAATGCAGATCCCCTCCCCGGATTATACCGCTCTCTCTGTTTGGGAAGAAGATTCCCCTGGTGATTAATTCACTGCAGAATTAATTAGAACGAGGAGGAGGAGGAGGAAGAGGAGGAGGGGGGGGCTTCTCCAAAGAGTGCAAAGATATTTTGAGAAAAAAAAAGGGGGACAATAAAGGAAAGTGACGACCAAGGTTATAATAGTTTTGGATTTTTTATTCGTTTTAGTTTTAATTTCGTTGGGAATTTTTGTTTTGTTTTTGGTAGTTTTTAGAGTGAATTTGTTAGTTTTAGTTTAGTTTTTTATTAGTTTTAGTTGTTTTGTAATGCTCTATGTGTTGGTGCCAGATTCAAAGAGCTCATAATGAATGTTTCCTTTATTTCCTTTGGTTTATCCATATTTAGTCCCAATAAGGTTATTAACTCCAATTAATGTTGGTTGTTGTGTAAACATCCCAGTCTCAGTAAACAGATTCACCATGTGTTCCTGCTCACTAACACAATCCTCTTTAATAGAAACTCTGGATTATGGATGAAAAAAAGAGGAAAACGAAGGACATTTTCACTATAATTTTAGTGATTTTTTGTCTTTTTTTGTCATTTTGTGTCTTTTTATATAATTTTAGTTCGTTTTAGTTAGTTTTGGAACCACAAAATACAGTTTCAGTTAGTTATCGTTTTTAAAAAAACTCTTGTTTTAATTTCAGTTAACGAAAATTTTTTTCCAATTTTAGTTTTGGTTATTAGGTTAGTTTTGGTTAACTATAATAACTTGGTCATGATGAGAGAGGTTTAAACTAAAGAGAGGAGAAGAGAAGAGTCTCTGCTCCTCGGTCCCCACAAACCCCCAAAACCAGAAGTGGGTCCAACAAGCCTGACAGCCATTAGGATCTAAATTAGGTTTAGGAAGCCGGTGGCAGCGAGAGATGGAGCGATGAGGACGGAGATAACAGACTGATAGACGGAGAGAGAGGCTGACTCATGGAAACCATGAAGGGAGGATGTGTGAAAGAGGAGAGGAGGAATAAAGGGAATAAAAGAGGGCAGGGGGATTGTTTGATGGGAGAAGAGACGGGAGAGGGAGGTGTTGTTTCTCTGTTCGGCTTAAAATTAAAGCTCCGTTTACATGATGACGTCTGAACACAAGACGCAGAAGTGATGTCTGGTCATTTTGTGTCTTTTTTAGTCATTATGTGTCTTCTTTTGTTTTTTTTTGGCATTTTGTGTCTTTTTTTAGTCATTTTGTGTCTTTTTTTTGGTCATTTTTGTCTTTTTTTGGTCTTTTTGTGTATTTTTAGGTAATTAGTGTTTTGTGTTGTGTGTAATGTTGTGTGGGGTTTTTTGGGGTCATTTTGTGTCTTTTTTTGGTAATTTTGTGTATTTTTTGGTCATCTTGTGTCTTTTAGGTCAATTTGTGTCTTTTTTTTGGTCATTTTGTGTCATTTTTAAGTAATTTAGGTTTCTTCTGTCATTTTGTGTCTTTTTTTTGGTCATTGTTGTCTTTTTTTGGTCTTTTTGTGTATTTTTAGGTAATTAGTGTTTTGTGTTGTGTGTAATGTTGTGTGGGGTTTTTTGGGGTCATTTTGTGTCTTTTTTTGGTAATTTTGTGTATTTTTTGGTCATCTTGTGTCTTTTAGGTCAATTTGTGTCTTTTTTTTGGTCATTTTGTGTCATTTTTAAGTAATTTAGGTTTCTTCTGTCATTTTGTGTCTTTTTTTTTTAGTAATTTTGTGTCTTTTTTGGACATTTTGTCTTTTTTAAGGTAATTTGAGTTTGAGACCCCTGCTCTTTGGGGATCCCTGATCTAAAAGAAAGGCACTTCCCATTAAATATTTTGTGGTTTTTACCAGTAAGCGTGCTGGTGTAAACGGGGCCTTGGTCTCCTCCACGGCAGCGTAATGCCCTCTGGCCTCTGAGCAGTGAAACAGGTCCAAGTGTTGTCCTGCTACCAACACAAAGACAGAAGTATTCCTATCCCTAATTCTTCATGAACTACTCCTCTCTAAACTCAATCAACCACTTTTCCATTTTGATTCCGCTCTGGATGCCAGTTTATATGAATCTGGACGAGTGTTTGGAGGCCGTAACGAATCTGTGGAGCTGGCTCGCCGCGCCGCGCCGCTAATTGGCTAACTGTGTTAAAGTGTGTATTCACTCTCAGGTAGAGTCTCCGTCTCCTTTCACCAACTGGCTCCGTCTCTTTTCCTACATCCTCCCTCCTTCTTCCCTCTTCACCACAGTCTCACCTCTGTTTCCTTCCCTTCACTCTGCTTTTACTCTCAAACAGCCATTTCTCCGTTTACTTTAGACTCTGTTTCACCCTGAGTTCTTCCAGCCTGATCATTATTCAGGCTCTGGAGGAAAACGTGCTTTAGCTCTTTCTGCAGCTTCTGGACTGGAAATGAGTTGGTTGAGGAGTTTGTGTTTGATAAATGATATGATAAAGCAACTTCATCACTCTTTAGAACTTTTAAGAGAGAGTCTGGTGGAGGAAGAGTTCAGATCCTGCTTCTTAACGAGCCGCGGGGGGGGGGGCTCGTTAAGAAGAGCCTCTGGCCCCCTACGGCTCGTTAAGAAGAGCCTCCGGCCCCTGCAGCTCGTTAAGAGAGTCACCAAAAGCTCCAGAGCACGACTTCTTCATCACATCCAGATAAACCAAACAAAACTGGAGACAAGGTCAAATATATTTAGTATAAAATGATAGAACATATGAGACGGTTACATCCAGTTCTGTTTGCAACCTTTTGTTCACATTTGCAACATTTAAAATTCTTTATTGAGCATGATAGTAGGACTAAAAATGACATAAAATGATCAAAAAAGACAAAAAAAAGACACAATGACAAAAAAAACACACAAAAGAAGACAAAATGACTTAAAAAGACACAACAAAAGACACAAAAAGACCAAAAAAGACACAAAATGACAAAAAAGACACACAATGATCAAAAAAGACATAAAATGACTCTGTTTCACCCTGAGTTCTTCCACCCTGATCATTATTCAGGCTCTGGAGGAAAACGTGCTTTAGCTCTTTCTGCAGCTTCTGGACTGGAAATGAGTTGGTTGATGAGGTTGTCTTTATCTTGTGATAAAGCAACTTCATCACTCTTTAATACTTTTTAGAGAGAATCTGACTCAGTGGTGGAGGAAGAGTTCAGATCCTGCTTCTTAACGAACCTCTGGCCCCCGCGGCTTGTTAAGAAGAGCCTCTGGCCCCCTGCGGCTCATTAAGAAGATCCTCTGGCCCCCGTGGCTCATTAAGAAGAGCCTCCAGCCCCCGCGGCTTGTTAAGAAGAGCCTCCGGCCCCCGCGGCTCGTTAAGAAGAGCCTCCGGCCCCCGCGGCTCCTTAAGAAGAGCCTCCGGCCCCCGCGGCTCCTTAAGAAGAGCCTCTTGCCCCCGCGGCTCGTTAAGAAGAGCCTCCGGCCCCCGCGGCTCCTTAAGAAGAGCCTCCGGCCCCCGCGGCTCCTTAAGAAGAGCCTCTTGCCCCCGCGGCTCGTTAAGAAGAGCCTCTTGCCCCCGTGGCTCGTTAAGAAGAGTAAGAACGAGTCTCCAAAAGTCTCCAATAACACCAGAAAAAGTCTCTGGTCTCCAGTCGCTTTCTTGAAAAATAGTCTCTAAGGGGGTCTGAAAAGTCGCTAAATATAGCAACAAAGTTGCTAAGTTGGCAAAACTGCTTCACCAGCTTTTACAAATGGCGTGTGTTGTTGTGGCGTCCAGTAATACGTCACATCCTGCTTAGCAGAACCTTTATTCTCCATGTTCATGCTTCCTCTCAGCCAGTTAAGTCAACATCACGGCGTCTCCCATCATTGCTATGCTGACGACAATCAACTATATGTTCCCCTCCAGAATTGTAAATCTGCCAACCATGACAATCTTCTGAGTTGAGCTGGAGCTGGAGGTCACAAAACTTTTTAAAACTCAATGAAAATAAAACTGACATCATAAAAAAAAACAAAAAAAAAACGGTCCTGCTCTTCTACAGGGAAAAAAGTCCAGACAAAAGGCCGCTAGGACGGCTCGTATTCAGATTAGAGGCGTATGTGTCTCATTAGTTTAATTCCACCTCTGTTCTCCAGGACAGATCCAGTATGAAGCTTCTCTAGGTGGTCATGTCTGGTGAACTCCCACTATGTCTCCTCCTGAACGCCTCCACATGTCCAATCTGTCTCTTTAACACTCAGCTGTTCTGGTCTTTGTCAGCAGTTTTCAGCTGCTGATCCAGATTCATTTTCTCATTCAGGCCACGATAGAGGAGAGAAAACTCCTCATTACTCCGTTATATCTACGGGTTTTCTTTCTTATTCAGCAGCAGAAGAAGAGAAAGTAAAATATAAATAGAAGCCTGCAGTCTGTAGAGGTTTAACCCTCTGGAGTCACCAAAAGAGACAGAGCACGACTTCTTCATCACATCCAGATAAACCAAATAAAACTGGAGATGAGTTCAAATATGTTTAGTATAAAATGATAGAACATATAGGAGGGTTACATCCAGTTCTACCTGCAACCTTGTGTTCACATAGACAACATTTAAAATTCTTTATTGAGCATGATAGTAGGACTAAAAAAGATATACAATGACAAAAAAAAGACACAAAATGATCAAAAAAGACTAAAAAAGACACAAAATGACCAGAAAAAAGACACAAAAGAAGACAAAATGACTTAAAAAGACACAACAAAAGACACATAAAGACAAAAAAAAGACACAAAATGACAAAAAAAAGACACAAAAAGACCAAAAATGACAGAAAAAAAGACACAAATGACAGAAAAAGACACAAAATGACTAAAAAAAAAGACACAAAATGGCTAAAAAAAGACACAAAATGACCAAAAAAAGAAACAAAATGACTAAAAAAAGACAAAAAGGACACGAAAAGACTAAAAAAAGACACAACATGACAAAAAAAAGACACAAAAAGACTAAAACAGCCACAACAAAAGACACAAAATGACTTACAAAGACATGGAAAGACATGAAAAGGATTACAAAATGGACAAAATAGCCCTATAAGACTCCATAGAGTTAAGACACCAAACCTCTCAGTTTCCCACCTCTAACCTGGTGTTGACACCATGTAAACAGGCTGTAATGTAACAGTGAGTGTTCAGACAGAGATAAGACTCAGTGAATGATTCCTGCAGTAACAGAGCAGAGAGCAGCAGAGTCTGGAGAATCATTCTGTTCTCTATTAACATCATTATAGAGGAAACAGAGAGAGAGCTGTGGAGGAATGAAGGAGAGAGAATTTATTCTGGTGGTGAAAACTAATAAAGGTTCACAGGTCAAAACACAAGCATCACTAGAGCATTAGAGACTGAAGGAACAGCTGATGTGTCCAGAAGTTTCTGACTTTAATAGTTTTAACATTAATTTACCATGTTAGTGTTCACTACTGATATCTTACCTGGTTTTGATTTTATCACACAACTGAATGAGTGTTACTAGTAGTTAGCTAGTTAATAATCTTAATTTAAGAAATCTTGTCAATAGTTTCTATCTTGTTTTTAAACACATTTTTTGCAGCGTACTGATGAAGGAATTGAGTTAAAACGCCTCTCTGTGATCAGAGGATCAATCAGTCATTTCCTTTACTGGCTGTGAGAGTTTGTGCATCTTAAGATGATTATTTTTTGGTATTTTTCATGCTTTATTGAAAGAGACAGATAGAAAGGGGGTGAGGAGGACATGCGGCAAAGGGAGCACAGGCCGGATTCGAACCTGGATTCTCTCTCGTTCTACCAGTGTGAGCCACCGGGACGCCCAAGTTTGTGCATCTTAAAGGGAAGAAGGAAACCAAACTTCCATCACCTTCACCATTGGGGTCCAGTTCCTCCAGCAGTGTGGTTGGTGGTGTTAGTGGTTGAACTGGGAGCTCACAGTGAGAATATAACAGGCTGAATGTGAAGAAAATCATCCTGATGAGTTTTCCATGAGTAAAGAACTGTTATAATTAAATACTGAGAGAAGAGAAAAGGTTGGACGCAGAACAAAAACAACTCTTTTTCTCTTGTTTTGTGCCTGAATCAATGGCTAGAAGTGACTCTTGTTGTGTCCCAGAGGAGAACACATTATTGTTGGTCATGATGTTATCACTTCTTCACTCGAGGACTTTTTCTCTCCGTCTCTTCGTCCTCTCTCTCTCTCTTCACTCACATCCAACTAGAGTCTCACTTTACAATGTTTGTCTTGGTCTGATTTAATCCACCTCCTCATCCTCTGTTTGTTGTCACTTATGGCAAACTTATTGGCTTTTGTGGAAAAAGCAGCTCAGAAGAAGAAGAAGTGAGCTGACGAGGCAGCAGCAGCTGGAGGAACCAGGACAGAAGGGAAGTTTCAAAATAAAAGAGAAGCCATGAACAAGAATTAAAGTATTAGAGTCACACAAAGTATTTCTCATTGTGGAAAAAGTAACAAGCTCAATTCTGATTCCTCTCAAAAACAAGAGCAGCAGAGCAGCTTTTAGAGGTTAGAGTCTGTAGTGATGCTGTTATGAGCCTGGTGACACACAAACACACACACACACACACACACACACACACACACAAACACACACACACACACAGAACACACAGAAAGACGTTATGCTCAATGTGTCGTTGCTGCTGCACACACAAACTTTTTACACTCGTGCTGAAAAACACACAGAAACTTTAAGAAACACACACAGAAACACACACACACACACACACACACACACACACACACACACACACACACACACACAGAAACACACACAGAAACACACACACACACACACACAGAAACACACACAGAAACACACACACACAGAAACACACACAGAAACACACACACACAGAAACACACAGAAACACACACAGAAACACACAGAAACACACAGAAACACACACAGAAACACACACACCTGCAGCCAGACGGCTGGACTCGCCTCATTTAACCTGCTGGGGACCTGGACCAGGTAACGAATGGATCCAGTCCTACAGTCAGCAGGCCACACACACACACACACACACACACACACACACACACACACACACACACACACCTACCTATCTTTGTGAGGACACTCATTAACATCATGCATAATGTGCCCTAACATTAACTATCACAATCAAATGTCTAACCACAACACTTTAACCCTCTAGAGTCTCTAAAGCTCCAAATAATCAGACTTGTTGCCTCCATCAGAGTATAAAACAAAGCAGCGTGGAGCCCTACTGTACATTTACCTCTAAAGTTCTGGCTGTAAACTCCATGAGGCCAGTTTCAGTTTGATGATGATATACCAAGTAAAACTGGAGACAAGCTCAAATAGATTTAGTATCAAATGATAGAACTGGATGGAACCCTCTTATATGGTAGATTTGACACCTTTGGTCACATTTGACACATTTAACATTATTTATTGAGCATGATAGTGTTTTGAAAATAAAAAAAGATTCAAAATCACATTTTATGTTGGACTAAAGGACAAAAAAAGACACAAAATGACTAAAAAAGACACAAAATGACAAAAAAAAGACACAAAAGGACAAAAAAGACACAAAATGACTAAAAAAGACACAAAATGACCAAAAAAAGACACGAAAGGACAAAAAAGACACAAAATGATTGAAAAAACACACAAAATAACTAAAAAAGACACAAAATGACCAAAGAAAGACACAAAAAGACCAGAAAAGACACAAAATGACCAAAAACATTTTTTAAGTGGTGAATACAGGCAGGGTGAAAAGGATTCAGAAATGGACAAAATAGCCCAAAACTCCATAGAGTTAGCCTAAACCTAAACATTTAAACCCATTATAAACCCTACCCAGAAATATACTTATTTCCCAAAAGTGTCCTCACTTGGTCGGTTAAACCCATGGTCCTCATTATGTATGAAGGACCAAAATAAACTCACACACACACCCCTCAACACTAGCCAGATATCCTGCCTGCAGCTCCATCTATCAGCTCCACGCTACGCCTCATACCAGGGGCCACCGGGCCCCTCCCAGCCCAGACTGGAGCCCTGTTCTGGGCCCAGTTCAGGACCAGTGCCCCCCCGCCCCCCTCCCTCTGGGCGGGTCCCTGTTTATGATGCACCATCACGTCCCCAAACTGCCGCCGCCACTTTCTCATTCTGTCCACAGCTACCGGCGGCGGGAAATTATGACAAATGGCCTGGTGGGTTTATGGCTGTTTTTTCTTCCTATTTCTCAGTTTGTTCTTCACGTCGAGAAAAAAATAAATAAAACAGACCGAAAAGATTAAAACTTTCCATTTTTGGTGATGACTCAACACAGCGCAGCGCTCTGCGGTTTGACCTTTTATGAGGTGTGTATAAATGTGTATAAATGTACAGCACACACACACACACACACACACACACACACACACACACACGACTGGATGAACAGAAGGAGGATGAGAGGAAATCTAACGGGGTTATAAATGTTTCAGTCTCCTGGTTACTGCCACTGCAAAAACTAACTGACAAAAAATAAGAAATAAATTACTAGAATTAAGCAAATACATGCTGGAAACAAGTCAAATTATCTGCCAGTGCAGTAAGTTAATGTTTCTTTGTAAGAATTCTTTAAATAAGTAAAAATATCTAGAAACTGGAAAAAACAATGATGTCTAAAAATAAATACAAATATTCTTATTTTGAGCAATTGTGGCTTGAAAAGCCTGACTGTAGTAACATTGAAATAAACCAGAAATACTTGAAACGAGCATGTTTTGGTGATAGAAAATACTTTTGAAATATAATTTAAACTTCATGAAACTAAAACTCTCAACTGGAGCCAATATTTTAGGTAAAAACTCACCATATTCAACTTGACCAAAATGACAAAAAAAAGACACAAAATGACTAAAAAAAAGACACAGAATGACCAAAAAGACACAAAATTACCAAAAAAGACACAAAATGACTTAAAAAAGACAAAATGACAATAAAGACACAAAATTATCTAAAAAAGACACAAAATGACTAAAAAAAAGACACAAAATTACCAAAAAAAAGACACAAAATTACAAAAAAAGACACAAAAAGACACAAAATTACTAAAAAAAGACACAAAAAGACACAAAATGACTAAAAAAGACACAAAATGACTAAAAAAAGACACAAAATTACAAAAAAAAGACACAAAATTACAAAAAAAAGACACAAAAAGACACAAAATTACAAAAAAAAAAAAAAAAGACAAAATGATAAACATTTTAACCAACATTGTTAACTAAACACACAAGAGCCAAATCAAATGGAGTCCCACTAGAATAAAAACCAGAGTTGATGACAGGATCACACACAATCACAAGATCACATTTATGTTGGTTTTTCTTTGTTTCTTTTTGGTTCTAAATTAAAAACTCACCATATTCAACAGTTGAATAGATTGAAAAGCATGAAAAAGCTCACAATGTCAATCCTAAAAACACCTGTGTTATGTTAAGCACATAATAATGATAATAGGAAGAGGTAAATTATACTCAGAACAAGATAATTAAGATACTATTGATAGATAGAAGAAGAAAATACTTGGTCAGCCTGATGTTTTTTGCAGTGTAGTGACCAAATGTCAGTTGGAGGAAAGTGTTTGGCGGTTGGTGAAGGTGACATCAGTGGCGGTTGGCGGGTCGGCTCGCTGGTTTCTGGGTGTTTCTCTGGAACCTCCATCTGCTGGTTTTCTTCAGGTTCTCTTAACATGATGTTCTTAATTTATGGCTTCCATAATGTTGAGTGGAATTTTACTATTAGGGCTGTTTCCACTACAGTCCAACACCCAGAATGAGGCGGTCTCACTCTCCGAAACACTGCTAATCTGAATATGAGCCGTCATAGCGGACTTTTGTTGGGACTTTTTTAGTCCCTGTAGAACAGCTATTCTCAACCTTGGGGTCACGACCCCAATTGGGGTCGCAAGATGATTTCTGGGGGTCGCCAAATCATTTTGGAAGTCAGCTCTGTCTCCACTGTGTTAAAGTGTTCATGTGTTAATGCGTTTTAGGCTTTTTGGTCATTTTGTGTTTGTTTTTTTTAAGTCATTTTGTGTTATTTTTGGTCATTTTGTAATTTTGTTTCTTTTTTTGGGCCATTTAATGTCTTTTTTTTTGTCATTTTCTGTCTTTTTTGGTCATTTTCTGTCTTTTTGGTAATTTTGTGTCTTTTTTTGTCAATTTGTGTCTTGTGGTCATTTTTTGTCATTATGTGGTCAATTTGAGTCCTTTTTTGCTTAATTTTATGTAATTTTTTAGTCATTCTGTTAAAAGTAACAGTTAAATATAAAAATATATATAAATGCACAGACAGAGAGATGTTTTAGTTGTTGTCTGCTTCATTATTTGTCCAAAATTCCTCGTATCAACTGAGTTTGTCTGATCTGAACTGTGCGTCTGAGGTTCTGTTCAGTGAGCGGGTTCACGGACAACATGCATGTTAAATTGGGGGTCGCGACTCAAAAAGGTTGAGAACCACTGACGGAGAAGAGCAGGGTCTTTTTTCTCCCCTGTAAACAGCCTGGTTGCTGATTGGATAGAACACTAAGCAGGATGTGACGTAGTACTGGACGCCACAACAACACGCAACATTTGTAAAAGCTGGTGAAGCAGTGTTGCCAACTTAGCAACTTTTTGCTATATTTAGTGACTTTTCAGACCCCCTTAGAGACTATTTTTTTAAGAAAGCAACTGGAGACAAATCCAGCGACTTTTTCTGGTGTTATTGGAGACTTTTGGAGACTCGTTCTTACTCTTCTTAACAAGCCGCAGGGGCCGGAGGCTCTTCTTAACGAGCCGCGGGGGCCGGAGGCTCTTCTTAATGAGCCACGGGGGCCGGAGGCTCGTTAATAAGAGTAAGAACGAGTCGAAGCAGCACAATCCTCCTGCAGCAGTCTCTCCCAGCTGCAGAGCCGGAGGGGATGTTAACCCCTTAGCGTCCAGTCTGCAAATTGCTAACAGGCTAACAGTTATAGATTATATTGTTTTGAGCATAATTTACCTACTTTATGTGCTTATTTAATTATGAGTATTATTATTATGTGCTTATGTAATGATCTTATTGTGTAAAGACTTGTTTTTAGGATTGACATTGTGAGCTTTTTCATGCTTTTCAATCTATTCAACTGTTGAATATGGTGAGTTTTTACCTCAAATATTGGCTCCAGTTGAGAGTTTTAGTTTCATGTAGTTTAAATGATATTTCAAAAGCATTTTCTATCCTCCAAAACGTGCTAGTTTCAAGTATTTCTGGCTTATTTTAATGTTACTACAGTTGGGCTTTTCAAGCCACAGTTGCTCAAAATAAATATATTTGTATTTATTTCATGACATCATTGTTTTTCCAGTGCCGAGATATTTTTACTTATTTAAAGAATTCTTACAAGGAAGAATTACTTACCTCACTGACAGATAATTTGACTTGTTTCTAACATGTATTTTGTTAATCCAAGTTATTTATTTCTTATTTTTTGTCAGTTGGTGAACATGAACTGACTAGACGAACCTGTTTGTGCCTCCTGGGGTGATTGTTTTCTTTAGGGGGCATTATTTACACATAAACCCAGTGAGGCTGGACCCCATGTTGCCTCTAAGTCCCCCTGCATGTGTGGTTTCCTTATTTGCCCCCAGACTGAGAACAGCAGCAGTTCCTCCATGCAGGAATAAAACTACTGGCTCCCAGATGGTAATCTGATGAAAGACAAATTTGCATAGCATGTAAACACAATTTAAACTAAAATAATGAAGGTCTCCAAACAAGATTGTGACAACAGGGGTCCTGGAGAACACAAAGTTTTAAAAAAACACACATCAGAGGTGATTTTTTTTCTCTTTTCTTTCCTCTTTGGTTCACTTAGCTATAGAGTAAAAATAATCTAGTGATCTAAACTGTTTTCTCTCCTGGCTCATGACTAAAGAACAGGTAAATGTCAGGATGATGGACACATGTTAACAAATCCAAACTGGAACAGATTAATGCTCAACAATGTCACAATTCAGACATTTAGTCTAAAAAAGTCTGAAACCCAACATGTCAATAATTTATCCAATCCTGTCCACTTTATTTCTGTAGCACATTCAAACAACAAAAACGTCTCCAAAGTGCTGAACATAGAATCAACAATAAAACAAACATTTCCATATAACAATCAGCAACAAATTAGTGTATGAATCTAAAATTATGTTATAAATAAAACAATACAATCAAACAGATAAACATAGTAAAAGAAATAAAAGAAATAAAAGACAGAGGACCACAAAACTCATTAAAAAGTTAAAAAGCCAAGGAATAAAAATGGGTCTTAAGACGAGATTTAAAACACTCCACCGTGGGGGCTGTTGGGACATGGAGGTCCAATTTAATCAACTACAGATAAATTATATAGTTATAGTCATTAGTCACATATGACATATTTTCTTGTCAGTTATATGGCAGAACAGCGTTTCTCTTAATGGAAAAACTTTTTTTTTTTTTTCTTAAACATGAAATCAACAGTGCTAATATCATTTTACCATAATATTAGAAAAAGTTGCACCGTATGTTGTTGCTTTTTAAAATGTTTTAAACTAAAAATGTGGACCAAGTCTTACACATTGTGCCTTTAATTAAAATAGTTTAACTATAGTTGTTGGGGAGATTTCTGCAGCTCCTGTCAGTCATCAGATTTTCTTAGTTTTCATGACATGATAAATCTGATAATGTCTTAATGTAAACATGTCTTGTTTGTAATGTAACATGTTGCTCATAGATCACAACAAAACAAGGAAGAACACACATGTATTCAAGTTATAAGGAAATAATGTTTATTTAATTGTAAACAACACAAAGAAACGTAACCATGTGAGTCTGTTTATCAGTGGTAGTGATGGGCCGAACACTAGTGATGGTCAGCAAGAGTGAAACCCGTATTGGTGCGTGTATCGCTTTAAGTAAAAAATCATGTGACCGAGACAGGAAGTGTGTCATTTGGAAGTGCCGCCAAAGTGTGTTTATAAGGGAACAAACTTTATCGACATGTTGCAGGTTTGTTGGAAAAAAAGAACCAAAAACTTTTGTTCCTCAGTAAAAATGCATAAACAAATCCATTTTAAGTGTTTTATTTCGTATGATTTAACACTTAAGTTAACAAAATTCCATACATAAGTTAAAAATTTTAACTCTGAATTTTATCACAGACAAATTTGCTATATTTTACATTCCAACTCAGTTTAGCATTTACACAAACAAGATTTTAAGCAAAAACCTTTTTTTTTTAAACTTCTCTTTATTGTTTTTTTTCCTTTCGTTCACATACAAAAATAAAGAAGGTACATGTTCATTTATGCTTGAAACCAACACGAAAGAACAGAATGATAGTAGAAAAATAAAAGCAATAAAAAAACAACAACAACAACAACAAAAAACCTAGGTGGAGTCAAATCAAACATCAAAACAAAAATAAGGTTTACAAATAAAAGATTTAAATATTCATGATACAACTCGGAGGATGTCAAGTTTTCCAAAATTTACAATTGTTAATTTTTCATGTATTATATTTGGTATAATAGAACATAAATTGCTGCCATATTGTGTAAAAGGTCTTTATCTATATACTTCTCAGGGTGAATTTTATTTTTTCTAACTGCAAATGTTTCTCTATATCATTCATTAGAGCTTGATAGACTGACAGGAGGATTTCTTTGTTTTTTCAGTTCAGCAGAATTCTTCTTCTCGCTAACTGTCACAAAACAAATCACACTCTTCTGGTTGTTGGATAAAGAATAAATAATAATAAATAAAGAGAGCTGAGCCAACCCCAAACATTGCAAGAGCTGGCTCTGGTTTAATATGTTTCTGGAAAATCTCAGATAAAACGTTTGAAGCAGATTTTAAACTCTTCTCCTGAACAACTTAACTCAGCAAACAAAGTGAGCAAATGAAATGATACAATGATGAGATCATATTTAAGTAAAGGACTGGAGATTAAAGATTTCACAGGCTGATGTTGATGTTTGTTAGCATGTTAGCTTCTCCATCTCATTTTCATTTTGTTTACCTGAGGTGTGAGCATGCAGGAGATGTGGTGAAATGCAGGTGGAGAAGCTGAAAGTAGCTAACAAACCAACTAAACTAAACCAAGATGGAGGAGAGAACAGAGGCCTCCGCTCCTCTATAGAACCTCAGTGATTGAGACTGGATTCAGGTGTGCTCCTCCTGCTCCTCCTCCTCCTCCTCCTCCTCCTCCTGTGGCTCCTCCTCCTCCTCCTGCTCCTCCTCCTGTAGCTCCTCCTACACAGGAAGACAGATACAACATGCCACAACACACAGAGGGGGAGGGCTCATCATAGATAGATAGATAGATACACTGTAAAAAATGTCTGTAGATTTTATGGTGAAAAACTGCTAAACCATGACCGTAAAATGATAAATGAGTTAATTCAGTTTCAGTAACAATGAAACACCGTAAATGCATATACGTATATATATTATATACTGTAATATATATATACAAGCATCACTGTAATTTTTGCATTTATTTTTTGTAAAAATACTTTTTCTCACTGTTAAATGTACTAAAGACCATAAAACAAAAATATACTGTAATATTTTATGATAAAATATTTAATTTATGCAGCATTCATAAAGTATTTCCTTGTCAATTACTGTATATGGCAAAGCACAATTTCTTTTGATGGAAAAAAAATATTTTTTATGGTAAAATATGGAATATGATGGCAACCGTTAGTGTGAAACCACCAGTGCTAATATAATTTTACCGTAATATTACAAAAAGTTGCACCATATTTATTACGGTAAAGTTCTGGCAACCACAGCTGCTGGTTTTTACCTTAAAAACAACAGTTTCTTTTTTACAGTGTAGATAGATAGATAGTGTAGATAGATAGATATATAGATAGATAGATAGGAACTTTATTAATTTTCTTGGGAAAGTTCCCTCAGGAAATTGGTAACTCCAGCAGCAGCACAACACCAACACAATAAAATAGAATAAAGTTAGTAACTAGTCATAATGTGCAAAATAAGAGAGTTCAAGACACAGTAAAAATACAATATAAATATAAAAGCAAGGAGATATTGTACATTATATTCTAAATACAAGGAAATACATACTATATATTCTATAACTTTATTGTCATTATACAAAATGATTGTACACTGTAAAAAAACCTTGTTGTTTTTACGGTAAAAACCAGCAGCTGTGGATCCCAGAACTTTACTGTAAAAAATATGATCAATAATGTTTTAAATATGAATCCAATAAAGCAATAAAATAAGAATTTGAAGTAGCACTAAAAGGGAAAAAAGAGTGTTTCATTTAGAAGGAAGAGAAGCAACGTGATCAGATCAGATTCCTCCACACACACACACACACACACACACACACACACACACACACACACACACACACACACACACTCACACACACACACACACACACTCACACACAGCTCATCCCAGGGCAGCGACCCTGTTAGTAATAAAGAAGAAGCAGGATTTCTCTTTAATTACCTTCAAAGTAAAAGAGCCGAGCAGCTGAAGGAGCCAGCAGGCCTCAGACCGCCCACACTGTAAAAAATAAACCTGGTGTTTTTACCGTAAAAACCAGCAGAACTTTACCGTAATAAATACGGTGCAACTTTTTCTAATATTACGATAAAATGATATTAGCACTGTTGATTTCAAGCCATTTTATTCCATTTTTTGCTGTAGAAATAAAATGTTTTTCCATCAAAAGAGACGCTGTTCTGACATATAATTGAGAAAAAAATACTTTATAAATGCTGCATAAATTAAATATTTTACCATTAAATATTCAGACACACATAAAAACACAAAAACACACCAAAAACACACAAAAACATACATAAAAACACAACGCAGTAATGTGCTGTCCACTGCTCCTTGCATGGTGAGTTCACTTGTTTGTAAAAAAGGATAAAGGGTTAAATGCAGAGGTTGAATTTCCCCATTGTGGGATTAATAAAGTAATCTTCTTTCTTCTTCTTCTCTTTAAAAAACCCAGAAAAAAACACAAAAAAACACACACACACACACACACAAATACAAAAAACACACCAAAAACACACATAAACACATAAAAACACACAAAAACACACATAAAAACACAAAAAACCCAGAAAAAACACAAAAACACAGATAAAAAATACAAAAAACACACAAAAACACAGAAAAAACACAAAAACACACACAAAAACCCCCACAAAACACACCAAAAACACACATAAACACACACAAAAACCACATAAACACACACAAACCCCCCCACAAAAACAGAAAAAAACAAACGCACACACAAAAAATACCAAAAAAACACAGAAACACAGAAAAAAAAACACAAAAACACACACACACAAAATACAAAAAACACACCAAAAAATAAAAACACAAAAAGACAGAAAAACAAAAAACACACACACAAAAATGCATAAAACACACAGAAACAGATATTTATATTTACAGTGTTTAATTGTTACTGAAACTGAATTAACTCATTTATCATTTTATGTCTTTTACTGTCATGGTTTAGCAGTTTTTCACCCTAAAATCTACAGACATTTTTTCCAGTGTGTCTCAGTCCTCCTCCTCCCCCTCCTCCTCCTCCTCCTCCACCTCCTCCTCCTCCTCCTCCTGCTGCTGCTGGAACCTGAGCCGGAGGAGATCATTACAGACGGAGATAAAGATCAACAGGATTATTAAAAACCAAGAACATGATGCATCCTCCTCAGACCGGTTTACGTTGTTTCCACTACTGACCTCCTCCTCCTGCTCCTCCTCCTCCTGCTCCTCCTCCTCCTCCTCCTCCTCCTCCTGCTCCTCCTCCTCCTCCTCCTCCTCCTCCTCTGATTATTATTCTGTCTTGGTCCAGATGAAATCACTGATGCATTTTTGTTAAGTCAGTCAGGAGAAAAAACCAAACAGGATCAATAAAGCAACTCTGTCCTGTTGTCTCTTTGACTCATTTCATTGTTTTTATGGTAAAAACCAGCTGTGGTTGCCAGAACTTACCGTAATAAATACGCTGCAACTTTTTAATTATTTTTTTATTGTGCAATAATACAATACAGTGATATGGACAGACAGGGAGTGAATATTAAACAACAATAATAATGGTATGTTTCAGTTATAGATCTAGTAGTTAAGTGATAGTGTTTAGTAAACATGATCCTTTGTTTTTCTTTTCTCACTGTAAAAAACACAAAGCTCACCAAGTATTTTCTTCTTCTATCTATCAATAGTATCTTAATTATCTTGTTCTGAGTATAATTTACCTACTGACCATAGCTTTATGTGCGTATTTAATTATTAGTATTATTATTATGAGCTTATTTAATTATCTTATTATGTGTAAAGACTTGTTTTTAGGATTGACATTGTGATCTTTTTCATGCTTTTCAATCTATTCAACTGTTGAATATGGTGAGTTTTTACCTCAAATATTGGCTCCAGTTGAGAGTTTTAGTTGCATGGAGTTTAAATGATATTTCAAAAGTATTTTCTATCACCAGAACGTGCTAGTTTCAAGTATTTCTGGCTTATTTTATTGTTACTACAGTCGGGCTTTTCAAACCACAATTGCTCAAAATAAGAATATTTGGATTTTGTTTCTAGATATTTTTACTTACTTAAAGAATTCTTACAAAGAAACATTTACTTGATGCACTGGCAGATAATTTGACTTGTTTCCAGCATGTTTTTCCTTAATTCTGGTAATTTATTTCTTATTTCTTGTTTTGTTGGTTTGTGCAGTGCTTCTCTGTGAACGTGACAGTTGAAACGTCTCGAGACATTTCTGTCCAACAGGAAACAAACAGGTGTAACTGAGAGCATTAATGACGTTTCCCAGTCAGGAAGTTGTGCAACATAAACTGTTGAACCTAAATGGAATGCGGCCATCACTGAGTCACACCTGTGATTTACCTGACATGACTCAGCAGAATGTCTTAGAAAAGGTCAGCAGCTCCCACTGAACTCTACTCGACACAGACGGTGGATCCCTTAAAGAGGCTAATCATTCTGCTCCACATGATAAAATACAGTAAATGACATCATTAGTTAATGTTTGCAGGAATGTTTCACTAACGGGTTAATGTCTGACTGCTCTGCTCCAGTTACTGACTGGAAACCAGTGTAACAAGAGAGTCATGCTAACCAGGGTAGTGGTGTTGTGTCATTGTTTTGTCTTTAGTTGCAATGAGACATTTTTGAGAATTAAATAAAAACCCCAAGAACCGTCATTTAACCCTCTGGGGTCTCTGATGGTGGCGTCCTGATCAGATCACGTGACGTTTAAGAAAAGAACAAGGTCACATGGAGCGCTGCTGTCAACTCCACTCCAAAGTTCAAACCTGAAACTTTCTCCCAGTTTTTGTTTGACGTTCCTAGGTCATATAAAACCAAAGATATGATAGTTTTAATATGATAGTACAGAAATATTTGAGTGTTGTTGTAGCTCTCTGTGTCATTTTGCACAGCTAACAAGGAAAAAAAGCCTATAAATAAACATGTTTTTATGGGATTTTTTGTATATATTTTTATTATATCTAAATGTTTACCTTTTTATATGTTCATATTTGTATCCTGTGTTTACATTTTCAAGTTCCAAAACAGTTCATTGAGCCTATTTGTGGTTTTTATTGTAGTAAATAGTATCATTTTTCGACTCAATATGTTGATAAAGTAGGTTAAAGTGAGAAAATTGGATACCAAATATGGGTAGAGTAAACATTTTTTTTTGTGGTACATGAAGGGGAAAAAATAGGCTCAGACCCCAGAGAATTAAATATGTTGGAGGGGTTTGGGTGTCCTGGTGGTCCTGGGAGCTTTGTTCCCAGTGGAGGGGCCGGACTAGAGCCATTCAAAGACCCCTATGATGAGTTCTAAGGGCAGCTGGAGAACACCAGGGTACTCTCCTGGAGCCCTGGCTCAGTTGGTAGAGCGATTGCCCACTGGTCGGAAGGTTGGTGGTTCGACCATGGCAGCCTACATGTTGAAGTATCCTTGAGCAAGATACTGAACCCCAGAGTGCTCCTGATGCTGCGTTCATCAGTGTGTGAATGAATTCCCAATGGTGGCAGGTGGCAGCGTTGATGGTAGCCTCTGCCACCAGTATGAATGTGTGTGTTAATGGGTGAATGAGTCAGTCTGTAGTGGTCGCAAAGCAACTAGGAATGGATGGATGGATGGATGGATGGATTGATGGAGGGATGATGGAACGATGATGGATGGATGGTTGATAGATGGATAGATGGGTGGGTGGGTAGATGGATGGATGGATGGATGATAGATGGATGGATGGACGGAATGATGGATGGATGGATGGATGGACGGAATGATGGATGGATGGATGGATGGATGGATGGATGGATGGATGGGTGGGTGGGTGGGTAGATGGATGGATGGATGGATGGATGGATGGATGGACGGAATGATGGATGGATGGATGGATGGACGGAATGATGGATGGATGGATGGATGGATGGATGGATGGATGGATGGATGGATGGATGGATGGGTGGATGGATGGATGGAATGATGGATGGATGGATGGATGGATGGACGGAATGATGGATGGATGGATGGATGGATGGATGGATGGATGGATGGATGGACGGAATGATGGATGGATGGATGGATGGACGGAATGATGGATGGATGGATGGATGGATGGATGGATGGATGGATGGATGGATGGATGGATGGATGGGTGGATGGATGGATGGATGGATGGATGGATGGGTGGATGGATGGATTGATGGAGGGATGATGGAACGATGATGGATGGATGGTTGATAGATGGATAGATGGGTGGGTGGATGTATGGATGATGGATGGATGATGGATGGATGATGGACGGATTGATGGACGGATTGATGGACGGATTGATGGACGGATGGATGGATGGATGGATGGATGGATGGATGGATGGATGATGGATGGATGATGGACGGATGGTGTGGTGGATGGATGAATGGATGGATGAATGATGGATGGATGGATGGAAGTTGCTATCAATAATTGTATTGTGTTAAATTAAATAGAATTATCAGATTGAAATGAAAAAAATAAAGTAGATCAGGACATAAAGATATAAATACATGAAGATAGATGACCAGAGATGAGTCTCATATCTGGTTCACCACAGGAACATATGAGCCATCCACACCTGTTAGAGCTGACAGCTGGTGTGTTGTTGTGAGTCTGTGTGTGTGTGTGTTGTGAGTCTGTGTGTGTTGTTGTGAGTCTGTGTGTGTTGTTGTGAGTCTGTGTGTGTGTTGTTGTGAGGAATGTTTGATCAGAAGTCAGTCAGCTATGCAGGACGAGGAAACAACCTCTGTAAACACATTCTTTATCAGCTGGAAACATTTTCCATCATAAACTGAACTACTGTCACCTCTCAGACGCTCCAGTGACTCTACAGCTCTCAGATCACTTACATCTCATCATCTGTTTTCTGTTTTAGAAAACATAACAAACTATTCTGCTCTACAAAGTAGAACTACAGTAACTACACAAAAGGTCAAACTGAGAAAAACTGCTTTAAAGTGTTTTAATGTGTTTTAACTTGCCAGACAAGTTAGTTCAGTGATATGACACAATTTAGTGTTTTTGTGATAGATGGAGCTGGAAGCAGGATATCTGGGTAGTGTTGAGGTGTGTGTGTGCGTGTGTGTGTGAGTTTATTTTTGTACTTCCTACATAATGAGGACCATGGGTTTAACCAACAAAGTGAGGACACTTTTGAGAAATAAGTATATTTCTGTCTGTTTAATGGTTTATAATGTGTTTCAGAGTTTTTTAACGTTTTTTAACTGTCCAGCTAAATGTGTTACAGGTAGGTCAGTGATATGACTCTTATTTCTACATGTACTGATGATGTCATTTTTATGCTCAAAAATCATGATGATTTGACCTTTGACCCCAAACATGTAGTTCCTGTCTCTGGTTTTGCTGTAAAAGGTTCTAATAGTGATGATAAACAGAGAGCAGGAACTATAATGTTGTTGTCTTCTTTCAGCTTTTTATAATTTGTTTTCAGTGAATAAACATTTTCAAATTTAATTTGTTTAAAAGTGTTTAACTCTATTCAAAGATTTGTAGATTTTATATATTTTTATACAAATAAATGTTTTCTGTTTTGACAAGCTGTGTGAAAGCGATTTGAAAATCCACCAGTTAACATCTAGTGTTTTGGTCTTGATTGAGCTTGTGTGTAAAAGGAGTTAAAATTAATTTTAAATGAGTAAAATGTGTGTATTTTGTGTCAAAAGAAGAAGAATTGTGTTAATTGTGTTGCTCCTGATGCTGCGTTCATCTGTGTGAGAATGAATTCCCAATGGTGGCAGGTGGCACCATTTAGGGTAGCCTCTGCCACCAGGATGAATGTGTGTGTTAATGGGTGAATGAGTCAGTCTGTAGTGTAAAGAGATTTGAGTGGTTGCAAAGACACTAGAAATGGATGGATGGATGGATGGATAGATGAAGGATGGATGGATGGATGGATGGTGGATGGATGGATGGATGAATGGATGGATGGATAGATGAAGGATGGATGGATGGATGGATGGATGGATGGATGGATGGATGGATGGATAGATGAAGGATGGATGGATGGATGGATGGATAATGGATGGATGGATGGATGGATGGATGATGGATGGATGGATAATGGATGGATGGATGGATGGATGGATTATGGATGAATGGATGGATGGATGATGGATGGATGGATGGATGATGGATGGATAATGGATGGATGGATGGATGGATGATAGATGGATGGATGGATGGATGGATGGATTGATAATGGATGGATGGATGGATGGATGCATAATGGATGGATGATGGATGGATGGATGGATGGATGGATGGATAATGGATGGATGGATGATGGATAATGGATGGATGGATGGGTGGGTGATGGATGGATAATGGATGGATGATGGATGGATGGGTGGGTGGATGGATGGATGATGGATGGATGGATGGAGGATAAAACTCATTTTAAATGAGTAAAATGTGTGTATTTTGTGTCAAAAGAAGAAGAATTGTGTTAATTGTGTCGCCACACAGGCTGATGTTGGTCACTGTGTGAAGAGTTTTGAAAAAGCGTTAAAAGTATCGAACAACGAGTCATCGTGGTTGTAAAAAACTGAAAATACAAAAATGTATTGCTAATGCCAATAAATACTAATGTGACTGGGTTGTTTTCATAGATGACGTTGTCTGCAAACTGAGGAGTAAAACACAGGAAAGAAAGGAAGAAGTCCAAGTGGTTTCTAAAGACAAAAAAAGGACAAAAGTGGCTTCACAAGAGTTATAGATGTGATTAGAACGTGTTTCTGGCTGAAAGTATCCGTCTGAAACATTAATTTTGACTCCAGACTCTTGATAATAAAGCCTGACTTCCTCTGGCCACTAGATTTATCTCTCCCACCTTCTTAAAGAGAACATTAATGGATAAATGTGTGTGTGGTCCATTAATCCTCAAACAGATTCCACAAATATGTTCACAAATTTCCAACCCAATGACTTTGAAACCAAAAATCCCAGTTTTAGCTTTTATTTCCCTGCCAGCTTCACTGATCCTCGTCCTCAGACACACAAAACACACCTACACACTGAACAAACTGGAATATGAGTCAGATTAAATATGTTAGATCAAGAGGATATCTGCTTATTTTCTGATCAGATAGTTCTTCTTAGTCAGCAGTTTTTATTTTAGACTGTTTGACTTGTTTTCAGTGTTTTGGTCCTTAATGATCTAAATCAGATATTACAGCTTGTTTATGAGATTTTATCACCTATACTGAGTAAATACATGCTGGAAACTAGAATATCAACAGTTACAAAGCTGCTTCACCAACACTAACAACTAGAAAGGCATTTTGTGTCTTTTTTTTTTAGTAATTTTATGTCTTTTTAAAGTCATTTTTTGTCTTTTTTTCGTCATTTTGTGTCTTTTTAAAGTCAATTTGTCTTTTTTTGTCATTTTTTAGTCA
>NC_081537.1:935612-968112 GCF_030273125.1 Centropristis striata
ACACACACACACACACACACACACACACACACACACACAGGTGGGCCTGCAGGTCATCTGGGATCAGTTAATGCTCTCCAGGATCGTTTCTACCGTTTAACTCTTTGCCAGCTGGCAGAAGAGACAATCGGCCTCCTCGGCGACACACACACACACACACACACACACACACACACACACACACACACACACGCACACACAGGAAGCAATCACTGACACCTGAGTGATGAGAGGAGCATCTGATCAAATATTAAGGCTGTAGATAATATTTCATGTTTGCAGGAGAACGTCTCCCTCCTCTGCTGTAAGCTGAGATAAAACACACAGAACCATGTTTATGTTAGAACAATGCAGCAGTATGGACATAAACTGAGGAAAATATGGAACGATAAACTCAGCTCACGCAACGCAGGTTCAATAACAGCTTGTTTGCAATCATCGGACACTGAGAACAGCATCAGCAGTGGAAAAATACATTTTAATGTATGGAACTTCAATGTAAAGCAGCTCGTTGTAGATGATTGTATACAGTTTTAGTTTGGCTATTACACTTTCAGCTGTGGTGCATGGAATATTCTAGAGTTTATGTCTCTTCAGATGCTCGTTGTTAAGTAAAATCAAAGTCTCTTATAGCCCAGTGGAGCCTCAAAGGCCTTACAGGATCCAAATGATTGAAACAAATACATTTTGTGCTTTTTTGGGCATTTATGTGTTTTTTTTGGGGTCATTTTTGCAGCTATATTTGGTCATTTTGTGTCTTTTTTTTGTCATTTTTACACATCTATTTTTGGTCATTTTGTGTCTCTTTTGGTAATTTTATGTCTTTTTTAGTCATTTTTGGATCTATTTTTGGTCATTTTGTGTCTTTTTTTGGTCATTTTTACACATCTATTTTTTGTCATTTGGTGTCTTTTATGGGTAATTTTTGCGTCTATTTTTGCATCTATTTTTGGTCATTTATGGGTTTTTTTGGCTCATTTTTGCATCTATTTTTGGTCATTTTGTGTCTTTTTTTACACAGGTACATTAAAAAAATTAGAATATCGTGAAAAAGTTCAATATTTGTTGTCAATCATTTCAGAAAGTGAAACGTTTGTTTCAAAAAACGACACAAAATGACAAAAAAAAGACACAAATTAACCAAAAAAGATGCAAAATAACCAAAAAAAGACACAAAATGATAAATAAAGACACAAAATGGCCAAAGACAAAAATTTACCACAAAATGTCCAAAAGAAGACACAAACTGGCAAAAAAGACACAAATTGACCACAAAAAGACGCAAAATAACCCAAAAAGACACAAATTGACAAAAAAAAATGCAAAATAACCGAAAAAAAAAGATACAAAATGGCCAAAGAAAGACAAAAATTGACCACAAAAAGACAAACTGACAACAAAAGACAAATTTACCACAAAAATACACAAAATGACCCAAAAAGGTGCAAAATGGCCAGAAAATACAAAAATTTACCACAAAATTACAGAAAAAAAAACAAATTGTATGCAGCAGAATTCCTGATGATTTTCATGAAAACACTCGTCCAAACGCAGAATAAAAAGTGAAGACGAGACGCCACTTTAGTCTTCTGTTCAGACCGTCACCATGGAAACGGAGACTAAATCTGTCCCCAGGCTCCATGTGAGACAGATTTGTTTCTTTATTTCAATCTGGATACTGTCCTGAATACTGTCTGTACAGAGAACAGGTATGTTGGCATACAGGACACTATAAAATCCCTAAAAACTACCAGAAAAATACCTGTTTATACAATGCTATTAATATGCCAAACCTACTGTAAATAATTGTGAAAATCATACATGAAGCATTTATTCTTGACAGCAGGAGAACAACAGGTGTTTCTCATAATGTTCACAATAGTCCTGTTCTAGCTCCAGCATGCATGAAGCAAAAACTTATAAATAGAAGTCAGCGATCATTAATCATTATCTTAGCGTGACATGTCAAAATGTCTTCCGTCAGTCTGTCGCCAGAGTTTCTTTCACCTGCTCCAACATGTTGCTGAATCATGCTGATTGGCAGAAACGGTGGTGAGAAGTTGACTCATAACCAGAATGACCTTTCATTGTTTCCAGGTTCTTTCTTTTTGGGTTGTTGAAAACTACTGGATATATCAGCCACATTTACCATTTATTTACCACAGATAGGTTTGGTTTAGAGCTGCTGAAACTCTCTGCACTGTAAAATAAAAAGGTGTTCAGTCTAAAAACCAGATCAAACAGTAAATCTGAAGGAAATGATCTTGCTGCATGGACAGATAATTTACCTTGACAAGATTTATTAAATTAAGATTATTAAATCTAGAAATAAGCATGTTGAACACTTAAAATAATAAATTAACTCTTAAAACCAGATAAAGTAAAGCTGCCAGCAGTGATGAACTGGCCCGAGCAGAGTGACCTGATGATTATTTGGTTCTTACCAAGATAAAAAAAACTTTTTGTTTCTTTTTTGGTCATTTTACATCTTTTTGTGTGTTTTTTGGGTCATTTTGTGTGTTTTTTGTGTGTTAAGATTTAATAATCTTAATTTAATAAATCTTGTCAAGGTAAATTATCTGTCCATGCAGCAAGATCATTTCCCTCAGATTTACTGTTTGATCTGGTTTTTAGACCTTATTTATATTTTATGTTGGACACTCAATTTAGCCAAATATCAAGAATAAACCTTTGAGTGTGTGCTGCATGTTGTAGCAACATTAAGCTTCTTAGGTTTTAACTAACTTAATGTTGCCTCTCCAGTCAACTGTGTTGTTGGTTATTTGAGTAGCTGTTTTGGAGGGAACCCAAAATTGCAAAAATAAAGCACGTTTCCTGCTGAGTGACATTCAAGACGACATATTCAGTTGTCAAATGTAAAACCTGGAAGGAAACAGGAACAATACACGACACCATTTGGCACACATTATGAAATATGATTAACAAATATGTTCGTGACATTTGATGGATTTCATCCTCAGAACAGTACTGCTGTCGCCAATGTCGAGGCCAAGGATGAGAAATTGTAGAGAAGATCAGGAAAACTAATTTGCAGTCCTACTGGTGGCAAGAGATCAAAACGTCCTCAAACCTAAAAATCTGCAGTTTTAAACACGTGGTTAATGTTGTTTGGTCAGGTTCTAAAATACTACATTTCTACAATATCATTCAGCAGACGCTTTTATCCAAAGTACATTTAAGAGTTTGTACAAAACAAACAAAGATCAAGTCTAAAGACAACATGAGATGCCATGGTTCAGTCTGAGTCCATTAGCATTGGGCCTTTGGTCCGATAGTCCAAAGAACTCATCTGTTTCTAACCATCACCAGGACCCTGTTTTGATCAAGGCTGGTTTGGAGAAGGTGCCTCGTCTTGAACCAGTTCCTCGCTTTTCGGCAGCCAAAGAACCGTCTCTCTGCCAGGAAAACTGGTTCCAGAGCGCCACCAACTCTCTGCTGGTCTGGAACCACGAATCACTTACGTCAGGGGCTGGGAGCGGGATTATTGTGACCAACAAGACCAACTAAAACATGTATCATTCATTTTATTTTATTTGTTTAACGGCAATGTGATCAATACGAGCTCTCTTTGGTGGGGGTTAGCGTTAGCGGGCTAGCGTTAGCGGGCTATTGGGGGTCATCCCTATGTTCCCCGTTTTTCCCAGTTTGTTTAACCGCAATGTGATCGATACGAGCTCGCTTTGGTGCGGGCTAGCGTTAGCGGGCTAGCGTTAGCGGGCTAGCGTTAGCGGGCTAGCGTTAGCTTACAACAAAGCCTAACATTACCATCTTACATTCAGTGTAAATAAGAACGTATTCTCTCTGTCCATAGCGATCAAGAAGAGCAGAACAAATATGTTGCACATGTTGTGTTTGGATGTTAATGTAGACTCACAAAGACAGGAGCAACATCTGTAAAGAGACAATTACTCTGTTGTTGTTGTTATTATAGTTGCTGAGAGAGCAGAGACACATCCAGACGTATTCAGTGACGTAGTGACGTGGCTCTTGGAAAAGGAAACAGGTTCTGAGACGGTTGTGTTTAACCAACTGTGAACCAGCACCACCAGCCCAGCAGAAGAACTAGGTTCGCTTTGGTCAAAAAGGGGTACAAAGTGGATTTTGTGTCGTTCTGGGTAGTGCAGTTTTTTCCCCATCTGTGTAGATTATGTGTGAAGGTGTTTAGTAAAGAACTGGGTCTTTAGTCTCTTCTTAAAGATTGAGAGGGACTCAGCAGATCGGATGGATCTTAGGGGAAGTCTAGTTTGAGACGTAGAACCATTCAGACTCCTTTCAACTTCCAGTTGCTGTTTTGTAAGTAAGAGTTAGGGTTTTAAATTTGAAGCATGCTGAAACTGGAGCCAGAGCAGAGAGATGAGGAACAGAGTGGTATGAGCTCTGTTGGGTTGGTTGGAGACCAGACATGCCGCCACGTTCTGGATCATCTGCAGAGGTTTGACGGTGTTTTTCAGTAGAGAGCTGCAGTCGTCTGAGAGGATATCACCAGATCATGAGTATTAATAGGCTGATAAAAGCCGGACGGGTTGGGATGACTAGAAGCTGTCTTAGAGGAGAAGGTTGAGCTGAAGGTGGTGGTTAATGCAACAAAACTCTTTAGCTGTTTATGAAACAAAAAAACAATGCCGGCGACGGCCAAAACACCAAGCTCAAGCCTTTAAATAACAATCCACAAACCAGTTGGTGATGTCACAGTGGCTACGGTTGGATGATCAGGGTTTTCAACACTTACACTTTTTTATTTTTATTGTATATTAACCGTTCGGCGTGCCCACTGGCCTGTTAGAACAGCAAATGAGACAGAAGCAGTTCTAATATGAAGCAACTGACAGATATTTAGTTGAGTATTTGTTGATTCTGGTGGTGGAGAAGTTGAGAGAGTAGAGTTGGGTTAATTAGCTGCTTGCTAATGTGGATAGCGGACTAGTTTGTGTTCCAGTGGTTAGCAGGCTGGTTGATGGTAGAAGGAGAGAGTGAGCTATGTGTCTAATGACCACAGAGCCTCCAGCCAACCAGCTGGCACCAACCTGATGCTGTAATATCTGCAGCCAGTAACTCACTGGCACTACCGTCCGGCTGTCGTCATCCTCTTTATGAAGTATGGACAAACAGACGCAGCTTTTTGAGCTGTCAGTCACGTTAACGAGCCAGTAAAATCCCACCCGAGCTGTTGCAGGGGCGGGACCCTGGGCAGGGGGCTGCTGCCCTGTTAAAACTTAATGAGACCTCATATCTTTTACTGGCAAATTTTCACCTGCATGGCAAGAGACTCCACCAGCAGAGAGAGTCTGCTGCTACTGCACTTAGTTAATGAATGGATGACGCAAGTGTGTTGTGTATGGTGTATGTAGGTGTGAACATTCAGTTGTTTTCATAATTCCTTGGTCCCCATGGTGTCACTACTTCTGTGCAATGATGCAAGCTGCCTCTTTTATATCTGAGGTGGGAAAGAACACATTTTACTCCGTGTTGAGATGAAGAACAGTGTAATGATTAACACATGTTAAAAACACACAAGTGTAATGTCAGCTTTTCACTGCTAACGTTGACTGATTCATATGCAAAGATTATGGGAAGTGTTGAGCTCTTGGTTCACAAGATAATAAACAACAGACTAATATAGTTACAGTGCCAATATAATATTTTTCAAATGGATTAAGAGAGATTAGATAAACACAATTTAGGATCTGACCAGTATTCCAACAAACTGTACATGACAGTTTACATTATTCTATTCTTTGGGTTTGTATCAGTTTATCCCCCAAAAGTACTGAGGCTACAACTCACCAACATGGGTAACATTAATTAGTATCACCAGTCAAAGTCCCCCATTTGTCCCCACAGATCATACTAATGTACTAATACTAATGTACTAATAGTACTACTAGTAATGTGAATATCCCTGAACATGAGGCCGGTTTTCTCCAGGTCCTAAGGAAGGGTATCTTCCTTCCACAGTCTAAAGACGTGCAGTTTAGGGTTGATTGATGACACTAATTGCCCATAGGAGTGAATGAGAGCTATATGGTTGTCTGTCTCTTTGTGTCAGCTCTGCAATAATCTGGACCCGACCCGAGTTGGGATGAGCGGTGAAGGATGATGGATGGATGAGGCATGGTGCTCAGATTGGGTTAAATCTAAAACAGGGGTCTCAAACTCAAATTACCTGGGGACCACTGGAGGCAGCATCAGAATGACCAAAAAAAGACCCAAAATTGCAAAAAAAAGACCCAAAATTACCAAAAAGATGCAAAAATTAAAAAAAAAGACACAAAATGACCAAAAAAAGACACAAAATGACCAAAAAAAGACACAAAATGACCAAAAAATACACAACATTATAAAAAAAAAGACACAAAATGATTTAAAAAAGACACATAATGACCCAAAAAAGACACAAAATGACCCAAAAATACACAAAATTACCTAAAAAGACACAAAATTACCAAAAAGTTAAAGTTGAGTTGCTCATAGCGCCCCCTACAGCCTCCCACTCTGTCCACATGCTGGACCAGCGTGTTATTGGTGCCATGCCATTGTTCCAACATTGGTCTGATGGCCCAACATACCAAAGAATAATCTTTTTCTAAGCCGAACCAAGAAATCTTTCTGCCTGAACCAACCATTACTGCACCACAGCGCTGTAACATGACTATTATTAAGAATCACATTGGCAGTGGCTGGACTCTGATGTGTATTTTCAGACTGTCATATATCTGGTTGTGACAGGGCGTCCCAGTGGCTCACTGGGCGTCCCAGTGGCTCACTGGGTGAACCAGTAACATTCAATGTTTTAGTCCTGGAGACGCAGTGGGCCGGGGTTCAAATCCACAGTCCTGCATATCTTCCTCTTTCACTCTCTATATTTATACCACTATAAAATAAAGCTGAAAAACCCTCAAAAAAGAACTACAAAATTAATGTGAAACAATAAAACATATTTATATATATGTAGAAGGTTTTAACCGAAGGTTTTAATATATATTCTCAGACTTTTGATGTATATTTGTATATTCCCAGGTTTTCATATATATTCTAGGACTTTCAATATATATTCTCAAGTTTCTATATATATTCTCAGACTTTGAATATATATTCTCAGACTTTTATATATATTCTCAGACTTTCAACATATATTCTCAGGTTTTAATATATATTCTCAGACTTTAAATATATATTCTCAGGTTTTAATATATATATATTCTCAGACTTTTAATATATATTCTCAGACGTTTAATATATATTCTCAGACTTTTAATATATATTCTCAGGTTTTAATATATATTCTTAGACTTTTAATATATATTCTCAGACTTTTAATATATATTCTCAGACGTTTAATATATTCTCAGACTTTTAATATATATTCTCAGGTTTTAATATATATTCTTAGACTTTTAATATGTATTCTCAGACTTTTAATATATATTCTCAGGTTTTAATATATATTCTTAGACTTTTAATATATATTCTCAGGCTTTTAATATATATTCTCAGACGTTTAATATATATTCTCAGACTTTTAATATATATTCTCAGGTTTTAATATATATTCTTAGACTTTTAATATATATTCTCAGACTATTAATATATATTCTCAGACTTGTCTCATGAGACCCACCAACAGTAGTTTACCAACTCTGTCCTCTAAAGTTAGAATCATATTTTGATAAACGCTGATATCACACACGGCATCTCTGGAATCCCACTGAGGGAAATCCAGATAGCTTTAATCTTATCAATGTTTGTGTGTGAATTAGCAGCAGAAAGTTGAACAAAGATGAACTCTGATTGCACTGATGAGAGAAAACATGAGTTTCTCAGTTGTTGGCTTGAGTTAAAGTGAATGTGGAGCTCCGTGAGGCGGGACCCTCATTTATCTGTCAACGGGCTGAACTCCTGCAGTTTGAGAGAACCTCAACACAGAATTCACCATCACCTGTCTATCAGGCTGATCCTCTGCTCTGTGGAAAACTATTTAAAGGGTCATCAAAACTTGGTTTTCCATCCCACTTCAGACGATGTGTTCCACAGCAGCTGAGCTGAGCTTTTATGACTTGATACTGTATCATTCTGCTGCTGAATGTGGGACAAGATAAACAGTTAGAGTCATCTTTACGGGGTAAATGGTGAAATCTGTGGTTTGACTTTCCTTGGATGTTACCGTGACAACCAGGAAATGTTTTCATTCAAGGCAACATTGTGGGTTTTTCATCTTTGTTGCAACAGAGTGTGCATGTGTGCTGTTGTGTGTGTGTTTAATGTGTGTCAGTGGCGAAAATATAAAAAGGGCCCATTCTGCACAACACGGGCCCCACCAGCAGCAAAAAGCTCTGATGCTTCATGTCTGATGAAATAGTTAAAGGAGATCCAGATCAAAGTTATTAATGATATGGTACTGACAATTAAAACCATCGAACCAGACCATGTAGGGGGGCCGGGGACATGCTCCCCCAGGAGAAAAATGTGTACATTTTTAAGTAAAATGCATCAATCTTGTGCACTTTGAGAGCTAAATGAGAGCAAACAGCTCACATTCGTCATAACGACGCCAAAAGTAAACCAACGCCTCTTTTTCATTCCCGTTCGTCGGCTACCAAACAGAGGAACGTCTGCACCTTGTTAGCTAACAACAACAGGTTTTTTCGGTTTGACATATTGTTGCACCAAATGCATCTTTTGCAGTGAGAAACTGGCAAATGAATGTTTAAAACCCTGCAAACTGAAGCGACACCAGACAACTAAACATCCCCAAACGGTGGGTAAACCCAAAGAGTTTTTCCTCAGAAAAAGGCCAGAAGCAGCAACGCTTGCGTCTTTTGAGTGCTCTCTCCTTATTTAAGCCAAAAACCCATACAACATTGGGGAAACACTGATTAAACCAGCTTGCATTAAAATGGCTGAGATACTATGTGGACTGCAGGGGGCTAACAAATTTAAGACTGTACCACTGTCCCATAACACAGTGAGGGGGTCGCCAAAGTTTACAATGGTAAAAATGTGGGTCCCTCAAAAAAAAGGTTGGGAACCACTGATCTAGAGGCACTTTAGGAACAACTTTTCAACCATGAAGGTACCAGAAAGGCTCTAGAAGGGCTCTCAATAAGGCACGTTATCAACTTTAAAGGGAACCCGAGAGGAACCCAATCATTTGTGAAGTGGTGGAGGGACCCCAACCACACAGGGCGAGGACTCTCACTGCCAGCTCCACGACATTATTTTCTTTCTTCTGTCATCTTTGTGAAATGAGGATTGAGGACAGCAATGTGGAAATGAGATTCACTGCTTGAGATCTGGAGGAAATTAGGGGGAAAGTAAAAGATTAGCAGCTCGCCAAGACCAGTCCGAAGCCTCCCAGAGTCCAGTCAGCTGTTATGTAGAGAAGTGAACTCCAGTCACTGTGAATTTCACTTTTCTCTGTTGAAAGATGTTGTCATGAGGTCAGTTTAAGGGAGGCCTTGATCAATATCTAAGTATGAAGACATTTAAACTGACAGAAGGAAGGTTTTCATCCAAATCTAGTAAGTTCCCGTAAATCTGTAGTCATGCATAGTCACACTGCAAAAAAGGTCTAAAAACCAGATAAAACACTAAATCTTAGGGAAATTATCTTGCTGCATGGACAGATAATTTACCTTGGCAAGATTTCTTTAACTAGGAAATGTCCTCTGGGTAAATAGTGAAAGGGCCACTACTGCCGGTGTGTGTACACTATGATGAGATTCTTCAGAGATTTATAACAATTAATACTAGTAATGTTATGATACTATATAATATACAAGGAGCACACCTACATCAAGCATTCCTTTACAAGTATTTATTTATACAGCAACCTATGACCTTTAACCTCAAAATGTGGGTGTGTGTCTGTGTGTGTGTGCTTGTATCTGTAACTGTAATCACATCAAAGGATCAAAGGCTTTGCGGCCGACCAATCAGAGCAGAACAATCAACAGAATGAACTGCAGCTGTAGAATGTTCTGGAACAGTGACAGCAGCCAGAGGTGGACAGACTGGAATTTGTGGCCTCGAACAGAAAGCATTTTTGGCAAAACCATAATACCTATCATTGATCCGACTTCACTTTGAGCGTCCTGAGTTCTTCCTGAACGTCTACATATGTTTTTTTTTAAGAAAAATGAAAAAATAGCTTTGTTAGAGCGATCTAAAAAAACTATTACATCCCCCTTTTTCAGAAATCTTCCTGCGTTTTTAATATGGGAGCCAATGAGGCTGTTGGTGGTGTTGGTGGATCATCTGTGCGTCCTACGACCAAACTATAACTCTGACAGCTTTACCAGAGGATTGTGAGGGAGAAGACTAATTTTCCTACGTTTCTATGTATAAATTATTTCTGTAGAGTGGAATTTGCGGCCTGGAGCGCAGTTTTCAAATTTATTTTTTGACAGTTTTTTCTCTCCCTCTACACTCTGGCGATGATGTCACACACTGTGACACCGACATTCCGTGCAATACACACCCATTATAATCTCAGAATTTCTCCAAAAATGATCATGGTCATTGAACAGGGATTGATAAAAAACTATATGACCTATCGAAACGTGGATTAATACACCGATACACAAGACTTGTGTCTACTGTTTAAAGTTTAAATGGAGTCTCTAGGTGAAATTATGCCGGAGAAGTAGACGTTTAAAAATCTCCAATTATTGTTCTTTTTCGCTCATTTTTTGTCGGCCGTCCCATTCACTTCAATGCAAAATTTTGGGCAGTTTTTCAGGCAGGTTCACACTGCATTAAACTTACAAAAGTAAAAAAAGAAAGAATGTTAGACGTCCCCAGCAGCAGCAGGCGGAGAGGACCAGACTCAGGTAGCTGGTTGACTGGTTGACTGTTTGTTTCAGGCTGTTGGTTCTGGAGCATGACCAAACACATTCCTTTCTCTTCCCGATCTCCGTTTGTCTCAGTTTGTCTCCGTTTGTCTCCGTCCACTCAGCAGGACTTCAGGCTCAGTTGTGCCTGTTTAGTGTCAGAGCGTTCATACTCGTTGTTAGCTGGAACTAATATGTGAAACTAATGTGATGTTGAAAATGAGAAAAGAAAAACTAAAGATGGCATGTGTTTTTCCAGTAGGTTTGTTTAGTGTCCCAGTTCAAACCACAGAGTCCTGTTCCACTAAGCTCTCTGTTGTGTCTCCTTGTCCTTCATGTTAATGCGGTAAAAGCTGCCCTGCTACTTCAAATATGACAACTAGCACAAATTAATGACGTAGAGTTTACAGGTTGTCATGGTAACGCTTACAAATTCAGCTTTCCTTCAAATCTGATGCAAATGTTACGAATGAAAATAGATGTCATCATGCAGCTTTTTGCTGTTAAAAACACGGAAGTAGTTTCCTTTTGTTTTCAGGTGGGACATGAAGCCCCTTCTCATCAAAGTGCACCATTTGTTTAAATCAGGGGTCTCAAACTGGTGGCCCACGGGCCAATTGTGGCCCTTGTGACGATATTTTGTGGCCCCCACCTTGATATGAAAGTTTAGTGTGTGGAAGGTCCCTTTAATTACTTTTTTTTGGGAAATGTTGTCTTTTTTTGGTAATTTTGTGTCTTTTTGTAATAATTTTGTCTCTTTTTATAGTAATTTTGTCTCTTTTTTTGGGGTAATTTTGTGTATATTTTAAGTAATTTAGATTTTTTTTGGGTCGTTTTGTGTCTTTTTTTGGGTAATTTTCTGTGTTTTTATAGTAATTTGGTGTCTTTTTTTGGTCATTTTGATACTGCCTCCAGCAGCCCCCAGGTAATTTGAGTTTGAGACCCCTGGTTTAACCCTTCCACCTCCCCTAGTGTGACATAGGGGGCCAGTTAAACTCCTTGGAGAAAAAAATGTTGCTCTTTCTGCCCAACAAATGCTGAAGCTCAAAATATTTTTCTGACTGGAATCAAACCTTTTTGGCTTCATGCCGCCTGTTTCATCTAGATTTAATACAATCAGAGGACACTGTATGTCCAAAATGTGAACATTTCAGAATGACAATGCTAACTAGCTAGCCCTTGAAGCTGATGGGAATACAACAAGTATTGGACACATTAAGGAACTGACCTACTGATGACAGTTATTAGAGTTCATCCTGTGGGGAACATGAATGTTACCACCAAATTTCAACAATCCAGCCAATAGTTGTTGAGCCATTTCACCCCAAACTGCATATGTGAAATTTAAATAGAGAATAGAGAATAATTTCAGTATGATGCATCCTCTGGGAACCATGAATGTCTCAACCAACAGTAAAAATATCTAAGTGTGCACCCAAGTGACCATACTGTAACTTTAGTGTAACTAAAAAGAGGTGCAGAGGTCCCGTCTTTCTGCCTGTGAGCCTCCACAGATTGCACTTTAACAGCGTTTAATAAGAAGAATCCATCATGTCGTGTTTAGTGAAGCAGCTCTGCTGTTGCTACAGCTGATCCCTTGTTACTAAACCCACGTAATACCATGTAATATTATGTCTTTGTGCGCTCGCTGCAGCTCAGCGGTCAAATTTGATTCACTTGTTTTCCACATTGTGCCGTGCCAGCGCTATGGTTAGCAGCAGAGCGCTCTCCAGGGCCATGACTCTCTTTGGTTTTGGACGTGGAGCAGCCTTACTTCCATTTAATGAGGCCCCTGTCTTTAGAGACAGAGAAAGAGAGTGAGAGAAACTTATCCTTTCGCTGTGTTCTGTCTGAACAGCTGCATCTGTGGTTTTCTCCTCTGATGGCGCTGTGGTTTTGGGAGTCCTGCCCTTTAGACACTCTACCTCTGCTCCCATGTTTGATGGCAGCTCATCAGAGGCTCTGAGAGAGAGAATGAGATACACACCACTGGCAGAAAGCAGCACACTCTTACATAATGATTGATAGGACAGAAGTGAAACACAGAATGACACTTATTAGGTAACGCACTGAGAGGCCTTTGTTGACAAACTGGCAAACACGTCTGCCAAGCAAATCATCAATAATTTAGAAAATATTCCTCGGTGAACTTTATGTAATGATTCTATCCCCCGAACGGACATTTTGAAATATAACTACTCAAGCGCTAAATGGCAGCAGGCTTCGCCACAGTAACCAAAACACCACGCAACATTTAGCTTCCAGCTCTGCCAGAAAGTCTCAGGACTGATACCCAAGAGCAGACACAAGCAGCAGAGCAGACACAAGCAGGAGAAACCATCAGCAGAGCAACAGGAGAGGGACCTGGAGGATGAGAGAGTCATAAAAGAGAAGCGTGGTGTCGCAGCCAGGGCTTGTGGTTAGCCGGAGCTACAGGCATTGAAAACAAATTGAGTGAGCAGCACATTCTGTTTCTGTGTGTTAGATGGTGATGATAAGGTGGGAGGAGAATGAGCCTTCAGGGTTCACAGGATCAGACCTTTCTCTACCATTTATCTTTCTAGCACAGTCAGGATCAACATCAAATACTGCAGAGAACCTAAAAGTACCACAAACTATGACAACCACTTGTCCTGTTACTGTCAACTGATGGATTACTGTGATTACTCCCAGTGTCAGGGCCCCTGGCCCCGGGCCCCTGGCCTTCAGCTGCAAAAATCAACACAAGGAAACATAAAGTGACTAAAAAAAGCTCACAAAACAATTACAAGGAGATACAAAAAACAGCTGCAAAGAGACACAAAAAGACCACAAAGAGAGCAAAACAGCTACAAAGAGACTCAAAGACTACAAAGAGATACAAAAAGACACAGTGAGACCAAAACAATTACAAAGAACCTCAAAATCACAACCACAAGACCACAAGGACTATATGAAGGGGAAAACAACCACAAGGAGATGCAAAATAACTTCAACAAGACTTTTGTTGGATGTTTTTTGGATGTTTTTTTGTGGTTTTGTGGACCCTTTTTTACAAAAAAGGTCCTATGTTCCCCAGTAGCAATACATACCGGGGAGCATAGGACCCTTTTTCTGGAAAGGGTTAGGGTTAGCTCAAGACCTGCAGGTTTGCCACCCCTGACCTAATCTTTCCTCATCTAGGCCTATTTGCATATGCGCGTCAAACAGCCTGTAGGCCTTCATAGGGTTAGGGTTAGGATAGGGTTAGGGTTAGGATAGGGTTAGGGTTAGGATAGGGATAGGGTTAGGGTTAGAGGGTTAGGGTAGGGTTAGGATAGGGTTAGGGTTAGGATAGGGTTAGGGTTAGGGTTAGTCCTATTTGCCATGGAATTTGGCAGTAATGGTGGAAAAAGTAACGGACCGGGGGGAACATAGGACCCTTTTTGGGAAAAGCTGGGAAAAGGGTCCTATGTTCCCGGTCTCATACAAAGAGGGGAACATAGACCAATTCCCAATTCATTTCAGTGGGTTTGCTAACAGGATTGAAGGTGATCCCCACAAATCTTTCATGTGAAGTTAAACTTTGGTGAACTCAACATCCAAATTTGCACCCTTTTAACAGCAATCCGCCGTGACAATGTTGACCTTTGCGGCAATTTAAGAAGCTCTAATAGTTTATTAGCTATGACACACCATCTATTTCTATTCAAGCCTTCTCTGTTGGAGTATAAACCGCTCCACAAGAGAAGCATTGTTAGCAATTATGACAAGAGCAGCTGGCATGAATATGTTATTTAAATACATTACTCTTCCATTAGTCACAGAGCAAACTAGCTAGTGACTCACTCGCTAACCTGCTAGCCTTAAAGTCACTAGCAGCATTTAGTTTGAATGTTTCCAATGCTACTTTCTGATCTCACCAAGGCTTTAATCTCTTTCCCTCGCAAATAATTGTCTTTCTTCTACTCCCCAGATTCATCAAGAGTTGGGACGTTGTGTAGAAATGTAAATTAAAACAAAACGCTTGAGATTTAGAATTCAAAGTGCATATTTACAAAAAACAAAGGTTAATCTCTTCACATGTAAGCGTGGTATTTTCAGAAGTAGACCTATTTCCTGTAGCCTTCAGAGTAAGGCTGAGCAATACTGATCAAAAAATTGTAGCTTGGTATGTTTAGCCTGAATGGCGATACACGATATCTCAGAATACAGATAACGTTAGAAACCAATGCTTTGAGAAAAATGGCAGCATTGCTAATTATGCACAGAGTCTCCTGATCATAAACATAGTGATTGTGCTAACAGTTAGCGATGCCGTTAATTCACAGAGTGTCCGGTACTTGTTGTAAACATGGAGGGAAGGGAGCACCAGGTGAACACAGACTATTGGAACACATGGAGGGAAGGGAGCACCAGGTGAACTCAGACTATTGGAACACATGGAGGGAAGGGAGCACCAGGTGAACACAGACTATTGGAACACATGGAGGGAAGGGAGCACCAGGTGAACTATTGGAACACATGGAGGGAAGGGAGCACCAGGTGAACTCAGACTATTGGAACACATGGAGGGAAGGGAGCACCAGGTGAACACAGACTATTGAACACATGGAGGGAAGGGAGCACCACAACCCTACTGGGGTTAGATATGTCGATACGAGGCCTACCAGTAGATTTTATGGCTGTTTCTGAGCAAGTCCTGTCCTGGATTGTAAAATGAAAGTTTCTGGAAAATATCCTGGAAAAGTCCATGAAAATAAACCTAAAAATAGATGATAATAATAATACCTATGAGAATGCTCCTTCAGTTGTTTACTCTGTGACAAGAGAGTAATGTTCATGAGTATGATGGGAAAATTATTTGCTTTGGGGGTTTTTTTTATCTGTTATTATATGTTTTAGTCCATAACGTGCTGCAGAAAAACATTGATGTGTGCTGCATGTAAAGTCTGCTGGTTCCCTCTAACTCTGTGGGAATGAAGAGGGATTTCTACATAGATGGGAACTTTCTGAGCTGCATGAAACCCTTTTCTTTTCTGGTAATATCAAAACATGGAAAATATGGTCATTTCTCACCATTAAACATATATGCCATTCTACATTTGTGAATGATCACTCGTACGTCATTAACACCGGAAACTTTATACAATTGACTGGGAGGTTGGCAGCGTGAGGAGTGAGCAGGGAGCCCCGCTGGGAGCCGGGGTTAACCACTAACAACCAGAGGCTTTCCAGAGCCGACCATGCTGGGCTTTAAACAGCCACTCCGCCAGCTCAGTGATGGACGCATGGTGCCAGCCGGGAGGGCCCCGCTCGCTGGGAAGCCACCAATATTCATTGTTCACACATATGAAAGGCGAAAGGGAAGAGACAGCTCCAAGAAAATCTATTATGGAGTGGTATTAAAGAAAACACAGTTGGAAAACACTCAAGGACAAGCAAGACAGCTTCCCTTTTTCCATCCACTTTCTGTCTCTGTCAACCTCCTTTTGCTTTATCTCCCCGTCCAACGGAGCTGGGAACACGGGCGGAGTGGCAGAAAAAGAGAGAAAAAGTGAAGCCATGTCTCAGCGAGAGCGCCGCTCAACTTCATAATCAAGCCAAATCAACTTTATGCTTACTGACGGCCTGTTCCACTGGAAGCCTGCTCGCTGCCAGGGCTGTGTGGGAGAGTCTGAGCCAGCGCCACAATAAAAACCATTGTTGCGTTTGTTTAGACAGCCCGTCCAAGTCCGACCCGCCCCTTTGGAGCAGGTTTGTCGGCCCAATAATGGCACCTAATTTGTACGGAAGTCGGGAGAAATCAGCGTAAAGCAAAAATGTTAAAAAAAACAACAAGCGGGCGTATTTCCCCACGCTTGCATCTTGTTGTTAAAGTTCTTTCTGTCCTTGGACTCGGGGACTCGTGGTGATTCAAGTGTTGCAGGAGCAGAGTGACATTTAGAGTTGTTGTTCGCCAAGGAAGTGTCCAAGCTGCTTTAACAGTGTGTCCTTGTAGTAAACACTGGAGGGAAAGAGATGCAATTAGAAGAGGTGAGAAGAAAGAACAGAGGCGGGGGAAGATTATTGATAGATTGGTGAGCCACAGCTCAACGTGGAGACCTTGTACACAAAACAATTACAGCATATTACTGGTTCAGTTTTAAACAACAGTTCCCATCCATTGCACACAGAGTTTCAGCTTCTTCCCTCTGGGCGTTTAGCTTTACAATCCCTAGGTGGAGAACAAAAAGAAACAAAAACAGTTTTGTCCCTGCAGCCATTACACTGAGGAACAAGTCATAGCTATGCTTTGCACAGGTGTTTATTTATTGTTGCTTTTATGTATGTATTTACTATTTCTATGTATACATTTTAACCTTAATCTATGTTTTTACATCTGGAATGCCTTGCTTAGCCTGCTGCCCCCGCGACCCGGCCCCGGATAAGTGGAGGATTTTTATTTTATTCTGCTTTTTTATTTAGTTTTTATTTTATTTTTTCTTTCTTCTTTTTTTTGCTATTCGTATTTAGTTCACATCAATATCTAAGTATAGTCTGGACCTGTAAGAACTTTTAATTTTTAATTTAATTTAATTTAATTTCTCTTTTGTGTGTGTGTATGAGGACTAAATCTACCTCTGGGTACAAATAAAGGAACTTGAACTTGAACTTATGTCCAATCACAGAGACACCTTCTCCACTCCATCACCCACATCCATCCTTCCCACTCTCTTTGTCTCACCAGCTCACTGGTTCCCAGTTTCCCCTCACTCTGTCATCCATGCCAGCTGTAAGAAGCTGACAGGGCACCAAGTGGAATGGGATTTTCCCAGTAACATGAGCCTCTCAGAGGACAAGGTGAGATTGGCGGGCAGGATGACTATCTGTCTAGCTGTCCGTCTGGTTCAGGCTCGCTGTCAGTCCTGCACCACTTGGCTTCAAACCTCCATGTAGCTCCGCTGCAAACTCATATTCATCATCAAGATATATGAGATGCCTCTCCACAGCACAGCAGACTGAAAGAAGAAGATGAATAGGATGGGGATAAAAATGACTCTGTGTCTTAAAAAAGAAACTTTCCGTTTGTTTTCCACTGCGTCTCTCACTTATTCCTCTTTCCCACCCGATGAACAATGGCGCTGAGTCACCGCCGGGCCGTGACCCGTCTCTGCCAGTCGGAGTCCTCACCATCAACAAGGTGCAAGGAAAATGTAATGGGTTGTGTATGGACCCAATTGCAGCACGCAGGATACCAGGAACACTTGGTTATTGCCTTTAATGTCAACCTTGGCAGGTACAGACCAATGCAAGCAATATGCACTTTGAACAGGTTGAATGTAACAACAAAGTCTCTTAACAAAGTATCTGGCAGCAAAGCTGGTTCGACTGGCAGGGAAACTCCAGGTCTGGGACAGAAGGCTGGTGAGTTTACTGTTTATCAGGGGCAGGCAGGGTCGGCAACAGGAAATCAGTCCGAGGAAAATTGCTGGAAAGTCTGTCATTGAAGAGCTGAGAACTATCCGGCAGTAAGTGTGTGTGAAGCAGGAGTCTTTATAGTGATTGATTAGTGATCAGAGGCAGCTGGGTGAACAGGTGGATCGAGGAGGAGGCAGGCTCAGTGGAAAGTTACTGGGAGACAGGGCTGAAACTGTGACAGAAAATGCCTCCACAATTTCCTATTTCAGTCAAATCACAGATCACTGAATTTTCCTCCAATTATCCACCTTTATGTGACAGCTTTAAAGTCATTTTTGTGTTAAAGTAGCTGCTTTGGATCTGTTTCTCCCAGATGGACCAAGCAGAAACACAACAGCAAAGACCACAATTACCCAAAACCACTGATATCCAATGAAGTGAAGTTAGGAGTCATGGTTCAACATGGTGCCAGTGCTGTCAATGGTGGCTGGCTCTGTCTCTGGGCATAGGGGCCCTTCCTCTACATATAGGGGCCCTTCCTCTACTTGTAGGGGCCCTTCCTCGACATGTAGGGGCCCTTCCTCTACATATAGGGGCCTGGGGAGAGTTCATTATTGGTACTAGGATGGACAACAAGTCCTATTGGGGCTCAAACAAACACTACAGGCCAAAAGTTTGGAAGCAAGTTCAAATTTGTACAAATAAAGATCATAGTTTCATTGCTATACTTTGCAACCAAATAAAGGTGATTATTATATAAAGAGTCACTTATTAGAACACATGTTGACTCTAATGATCAGGTCATTGGGTTTTTATTACTTAGACTTTGTGTATCCTCCTTTCCTTAATGTATAAATCTGAACTCTTGTTTCTTTACTCAGCTGCTTCAGGTAAACACCTCGATACTGAGAGCAACACCTCCATGTCCACTCCACAGATATTCACTGGCTAAAGAAAGAAATCTCTGATCATTCCCTTAGTCTTTGAGGTGTTCAGGAGGAGATAGTTCCTGTCTTCTAATATGTCAGCTTCCTGTTTTCTTGCTCCACATTGAATGTGTTTTGTGGATCATTTCTGGCCAGAGACCAGTTTGTTTGGATTAAACACACAGATTAGGGCTCCGTCCTTTTAAACCAATCCAACACCTTGGACTCCCATGGCCTGCTCTGAATACTCTGAATAAATCTCTGTATGCATGACTGGTTATCATTAATTTCACAAAGAACAGCGTGGCCTTTAACTGGGACATGACAGAGTGAGGACTCGTCAGGGATTTGAACTTGGGACGAACTTGAAACAAAAACTGAGAGAAGTGTAGCAACAGTGTTCATATTCTTTTTTTCAGATTTACAAAACAGTTTTAGTCGACAATTTCCCAATAATTGATCTGCTAACAGAGTGGAGAAATACCAGCACGTAGCACACACTGCAGAAACATGAAGCTCACCAAGTGTTTTCTTCTTCTATCTATCAATAGCATCTTAATTATCTTGTTCTGAGTATAATTGACCTACTGACCATAGCTTCATGTACTTAATACAACATGTCTCTTTGTAACTAAAATGAGTGAATAACCTCTTCACAGGGATTTCAGTCTGGTGTAAAGACTTGTTTTTAGGATTGACATTGTGAGCTTTTTCATGCTTTTCAATCTATTCAACTGTTGAATATGTTGTGAGTTTTTACCTCAAATATTGGCTCCAGTTGAGAGTTTTAGTTGCATGGAGTTTAAATGATATTACAAAATCATTTTCTACCACCAGTATCTACCCACAGATACTGGAATGAGAAAAAAACATGCTAGTTTCAAGTATTTCTGGCTTATTTTAATGTTACAGTTGGGCTTTTCAATTTCTTTATGGTTTTTTTTGTGTATTTTTATTATGTTTTTGATGTGTTTTGAGTGTGTTCGTATGTGTTTTTTGTAGTTTTGTGTGTGTTTTTGGTTTGTCTTTCACGTTTTGTGTGTTTTTTGTAATTTGGTGTGTGTTTTGTGTGTGTTTTTCATGTTTTATGTGTTCTATGTGTTTTATGTAAAACAAAATTGCTCAAAATAAGTATTTTTGTATTTATTTCAAGCTATAATTGGTTTTCCAGTTCCTAGATATGTTTACTTATTTAAAGAATTATTATAAAGAAACATTTGCTTGCTGCACTGGCAGATAATTTGACTTGTTTCTCATTTTTTGTCAGTTGGTTTTTGCAGTGCACACACATACGCACACATGGGATAACACTCCAGCTATGTGCAGTCTCACCAGTTCTTTCTTTAACAGTGTAAAGTGATCAGTTTGCTTGGTAATGTGCTGTAATGTCTGCAGTTTGTTTCCTCCCACGCTGCTCTCAGCCCATCACACTGAGACAATATATGAATGACCTCATGTCAGCATTGTTCCACAGTTTTATCACGTCCCTCTACAAACTCTGGTGCTCTTGAGTCACTGTTGCCTGTCAGCTCGTCTCCACTGATCCACTGTTAAAGTCTCTGAGCTCAGCAACCTGATAGAGTTGCTGCTGCAACACATATTCTGCAGCTTCAGACAAATTATGGATGAAGGCTAATTTTCCTTCACCTTTCTGGTTCAACGTGGCTAATCAACATCAGTTGAATGTCAAGAATACTCAAAGTAGGTGAAATCTTTGGGGCCTTTTAGAGGCTCTGGTGTTATGTTATAAATTTCCCAGCAAAGCCTTTAAGAGTTTCCAAATGTGGCTTTTACAGTAACACAGAGAACTGGAGAATCAGACTTAATTTCTCCTGATATGGTTTCCAGTTTACTGATACTTATCTGTGCAGGTTGTTCTAGTTCACTGTTTGAAAAGTAATTCACTTTATTCATGGATAAAAAAAGTTATTGTGAATCAAGAGACGCAGCTTATTATGACTTTATATTTGGGAACACATGACTGGTGGCTCCTTTTGATGATTGGATGAGGATTGGTGGATTGTAATGTCAATCATTACTTTACAAAGTGGCTCACTGGTAGACTAACATTGGAGCAAAGTGACCCACTTTGCAATAATACAGGAATAAGGAAAAGAAACAAAAACAGGGTGACAAAACACACAGAAACAAACCAAATACTGCACTCACCTCTGAAAGACGCACACAGATATGACAAGGAAAAAAGAAAAGACAGTCCAAACATGAAATGGCGTATAATCCAGAAGATAAGCTGTAAAACTACACTGAAAGTTTAGATGTGACAGCAGTGTCCAACTGAACAGAGAGCCTGCAGCTGTCTCTTCAAGTAAGACAATCAACTGCTGAAATCCTATTGGTCCCTGGATCAATAAGATGTGATGTAATGTCATGGGGACCGCATGGACAGCTGATGATGCGAGTGGGTGACCTTCTGAACAGATATCATACAAACTCTTGTACATATTATGTAAGGTATCATTGCTGTGGCACAAAGACTTGAAGTGACCGTCTGTCCTAACTGACTGGATGACTTTAAAACCATCATGTGTCCCAGTCTACCCAGGACCGACATCCAACTTCACCTAAACCTGTCCCAGTCAGCCCCTCCTCTACCTGCTCCAGGCTCCAGCTTCCCACCTGGTGGTGGCCCCGCCCCCTAATCACACACTCTGTATTTCAACCCTTTATGTCCCCAGTGCCAGATTGTTAATGTACCAGGTGTCCTACTCTCCAGCGTTTTCTCGTGTGCTTTTTGGTTTTGACCCTTGCCTGTTTTTGGACTCTGCCTTGCCCCCCTTTGGATTGTCTGCCTGCCTTGCCTCCCTTTGGATTGTCTGCCTGCCTTGCCCCCCTTTGGATTGTCTGCCTGCCTTGCCCCCCTTTGGATTGTCTGCCTGCCTTGCCTCCCTTTGGATTGTTTGCCTGTCTTGCCTCACTTTGGATTGTTTGCCTGCCTTGCCTCCCTTTGGATTGTTTGCCTGCCTTGCCTCCCTTTGGATTGTTTGTCTGCCTTGCCTCCCTTTGGGTTGTCTGCCTGCCTTGCCTGACTGAACTCATTGCGAACCATTGCCTGTGATTAAAGACTGGTTTCCTCCTGTTTCTGCCTCCAGAGTGCTGCATTTGAGTCCTGTATCCGTGCTGTGTAACAAAACCAGAAAGGGAACACTCATGTGACCTAATGAATTCATTAAACTTACATACAAACCGTATATGACATGCTTCATGTAAAGTTTCTGAGTGTGTCATTATGCTTTTCTTAGCAAACTGTACATTTATTTTCTCCTTAGCGTCAGTGACCCGAGCCCTGTGGTGGAAACTGTTCGATAGGTCCTGGTTTGGTTCTGGTGCCGTTTGGTCCAGTTCACACACTGACGGTCCTCAGAGAGCTCATTTTACCATCTGACCTCAGAGTTATGGCTCTGGGATGTGGCTACGGGCTAATAGCCGCTATGCTAACTATACCCCTGATGGGAAAGTGGCAGCCAGAGAGGCAGACGGGCGACTGTGACATCTGATTTGTTCTGCCATGCTGATACCCCCACAATCTGCTGGTTTACTAAATTACAGGCTTCTGCTCTGGCTCGGCTTCCCACAAACACACACACACATTCATGTTTCAGCCTCACACACTGATGATGATGTCACAGTTTAACCCTCTGGAGTCTCCAAAAGCCCTACTGTACATTTGGCCTCATGGAGTTTACAGCCAGAACTTTAGAGGTAGTTTCAGTTTGATGATGATATACCAAGTAAAACTGGAGACAAGTTCAAATATATTTAATACAAAATGATAGAACTGGATGGAACCCTCTTATATTTTATATTTGAAGATTCAAAATCACATTTTATGTTGGACTAAAGGACAAAAAAAAGACACAAAATGGCTAAAATATGAAACAAAATGACAAAAAAAGACACAAAATGATGAAAAAAGACACAAAAGACACAAAATGACAAAAAAAAGACACAAAATGACAAAAAAAGGCACAAAAAGACCAAAAAAAGACACAAAATGCCCAAAATTGTTCCTCTAAACACACCAGAGCCAAATCAAATGGAGTCCCACTAGAATAAAAACCAGAGTTGATGACAGGATCACACACAATCACAAGATCACATTTATGTTGGTTTTTCTTTGTTTCTTTTTGGTTCTAAATGTTGATTCAGTAAGTCAGAATAAAAAATCTATTATTATTATCAGGTCATATAGGTGAAAAAAAATATACCAACATGGTATTTAAACATGTTTTAAGTGGTGAATACAGGCAGGATGGAAAGGAGTCAGACATGGAGGAAATAGAACAAAACTACACAGAGTTAAAAGAGGAGGAGAGGGGTAATGTGGACCAGGGAACAATCCATCCTAACTGGATTTTCTCAACACCTCAATAGGATTCTTTCATGACATGCCTTCTTTAATGTGTTCTGTAAGTGTCTGATGAAAGTGGTCCATCAGTAGAGATATGTGAAGGCTGCTGTGTGTTCTAATAGACTGTTGGTCATGTCTGTGTGTAACCAGCACTCAGTAATAACAGAGACCAGCAGCCAAGCTACTCAGAGCCCCGGACAGCAGCCAGACACACACACACACACACACACACACACACACACACACACACACACACACACACAGAGGAGAAGTGGGGACTCTGTAACAGTCCTGTAGCAAAGGTACACTCTGCTCCTGTGGTGACTTGTTTTCTTCACACTGGAAAACATGACAACACGGGGCCCAACAACACTCAGCACCCTCGGCCCTCCAACCACACCCACCCACTCACCCACCCACCCACTCACTCACCCACCCATGAAATGAGATGTTTATGGCAGGAGATAGAGGTGATTCTGTAGGGGTGGGGCTGAGCCATACACTTATTAAAGAAGGATTCTTTTGGGGATCTTTAGGCTCCGTTTACATGATGACGGTTCACTTTTTATTCCTGGTTTAGACGAGTGTTTCCAGGAGGAAATCTGCTGCATACGGTGATCTAAAGTGTGTGAATGTGATTGGGTATGCAGCCAGGCGGCATCACTTAAAGCCATAAGAGCATCTTTGGACATGTGGAAGTTTTCACGCCACGCATTTTCATCAGCTACTCCTTCCACAAAGTTCTCCACCATCACTAGATCTCCCAGGTCTCCTCCAAAGCCGTCTGGCTCCTCCCACCAATTGGTGCATCCAAAATATCCATCCATCCATTTTCTTCCTCTTATCCGGGGCCGGGTCGCGGGGGCAGCAGGCTAAGCAGGGCATTCCAGGCGTCCCTCTCCCAGCCACAATGTCCAGCTCCTCCTGGACCCCGAGGCGTTCCCAGGCCAGGCGAGAGATATAATCCCTCCACCGTGTTCTGGGTCTTCCCCGGGGCCTCCTACCAGTTGGACCTGGAACTCCTCTAACGGGAGGCGCCCGGGAGGATCCTTACCAGATGCCCAGACCACCTCAGCTGGCTCCTTTAGAGGAGAAGGAGCAGCGGCTCTACTCCGAGCTCCCTCCGGATGTCTGAGCTCCTCCCCCTATCTCTAAGGCTGAGCCCAGCCACCCTACGGAGGAAACTCATTTCAGCTGCTTGTATCCAAGATCTTGTTCTTTTGGTCACTACCCAAAGCTCATGACCATAGGTGAGGGTTGGAACGTAGATGGAGCGGTAAATCGAGAGCTTTGCCTTCAGGCTCAGCTCCTTCTTCACCACGACGGTCCGGTACAACGCCCACATCACTGCTGACGCTGCACCAAACCGCCTGTCCATCTCACGCTCCGTTCTACCCTCACTGCTGAACAAGACCCCCAGATACTGGAACTCCTTCTCTTGAGGCAGTACCTGTCTCCACCCAGAGGGGGCAGTACCTGTCTCCACCCAGAGGGGGCAGTACCTCTCTCCACCCAGAGGGGCAGTACCTCTCTCCACCCAGAGGGGCGGTACCTCTCTCCACCCAGAGGGGCAGTACCTGTCTCCACCCAGAGGGGGCAGTACCTCTCCCCACCCAGAGGGGGCAGTACCTGTCTCCACCCAGAGGAGGCAGTACCTGTCTCCACCCAGAGGGGGAAGTACCTCTCTCCACCCAGAGGGGGCAGTATCCGTCTCCACCCAGAGGGGGCAGTACCTCTCCCCACCCAGAGGGGGCAGTACCTCTCTCCACCCAGAGGAGGCAGTACCTGTCTCCACCCAGAGGGGGCAGTACCTCTCTCCACCCAGAGGGGGCAGTCCACCGTTTTCACCCAGAGAACCATGGCCTAAGAGTTGGAGTTGCTGACTCTCATCCCAACCGCTTCGCACTCAGCTGCGGACACAGCTCTCACTTTGGTTATAAAGGGACTGGATAGCTCGTAGCAACGAGCCCGGTACCCCATATTCCCACAGTACCCCCCACAAGACTCCCCGAGGGACACGGTTGTAAGCCTTCTCCAAGTCCACAAAACACATGTAGACTCCCACATATGGAAATAATCCCACATGTTTCTTTATTTCCTGTACTCGAGCATGGATGTGAGGTAAACGCGTTCGTGACGTGATCAGATCAGATCAGAGTTTTGTGTCTTGTCAGTGTAGACGACACTCTACAGAGGAGTCGATTACAGTTTTACACTCTGGAGGCTGGAGGCACATTTTAACGTTTTTAAGCCCCAAAAACACCGTCACCGTCTAAACGAAAGGCACTTCACATAAAATATTTTGTCATTTTTACCCGCAAGCGTCCTCGTGTAAACGGGGCCACAGAGAGGAAGCCAACAAACAAGTTGAAGTTGGTCACTGCAGCAAGGATTCAGTGAATGGCACCTATTTTTAAAGAATCATACTGAAGTACTGAAGAGCATTTGTAGAGCAGTCGTGCTCTTTGTGTGGCTCCGTTAAAGGTTCTTTAAGGTTCTTTCCGTCTCAGAGTGCGTTCTGTTCCAGGACTATTAGAGAACAGAGCGTTTCCATCAGCAGTCACACGTCAAGATGCTTTTTATGAGGGCACTTGCTGAGGATTGGTCATCGTTGTTTTTGAGGATATTGGGTGCCGCTGTGAGGCATCGGAAAGCTTTATTAGTGTGTGTGTGTGTGTGTGTGTGTGTGTGTGTGTGGCTGCTCCACACAACTAAAACATCCTAAAATACAGGAGCCGAGGACTCCGAGGATCATGTTTTCAAAGTGGTATCTGCTAAAAAAAGTAGTAGAGGTTGTTTTTCTGTTCCACACCTCATTTAAATACACATTAAAGCTGATGAAATTCAAGTTTAGTGCATAAATTGCAGTAGCTCTAATTAAAGGGATTTAGGTCACAATTGCTTTTGTGTGTTGTGTTTTATTAGTGAATTAAAAGAGAACAAACACATCGAGCTCCTCTTAATGACGACATTATTATTTTCTCTCCTTGGCACGGACAGAGTTAATGAGGTCCACACCTGAAGAATGACTCATGGATAATATTCTACCTTTCTCCACACGGGAATAACAAAAACACTTGTTTGGCTTAAGAATTACACGTTCCGTACCTAACCGACTGAAATTAAAATAAATGTATTAAAAAAAGCTCAATGTGAAATTAATTGGCAATTTACCGGAGCTTTGACCACACTGGATGTGTTTTAAACTCAGTTGGCAGGAGAACTTTAACACCTAATAATAATAATAATTCAGACACTGTTGGAAAACATTAGAGAAGCTTTATGGAGTTATTGTCCAGGTCTTATTAACTCTCTTTAGAATGACATTTAAGATCTTTGGTTCAACACAAACATGTTTCCTAACTGCATTTTGAAAAGTATCCCATCTTATATTGGGACAGGAATTCATCTATTAAACAACTGTCCTGATTAGAGGATTTACAAAGTGAAGCATGCTAAATTAGGAGGCATGGACAATGTCCTAAATTCAGATTAACTGGCAAAAATGGCAACAGCACTCTTGTTCGGGTCTCCATGGCAACTGACCAGCACCTCCAGAACCAGCGGGGTCATGAAGGTAGAATGAGATCAACTTGTTAGAGCAGCACCACGTTAGTTCTCTGTTTCTGCTATCAAGCTCTTATGTTTATTAATGTGCTGATATGACGTATTTAAAGGTCCTTTATTTGACCACATGCTAGCTGAGCTTGTTGTACTCGTGTTTCATCCTCCGGATCAGGGATGGGCACCTTAAATGCTGCAGGGGGCCTCAGTTTATCATGTTGACTACCACAGGGCCACATATAGGAGCATCACTAACCAGATATGATGAAACTGTGATTTTAAATATGTTTACAGTGCAGTAACTTAACATATTTCATGCTCTAATGCATGTTTAACAGTATCAATAGGAATACAAAAGGTTTGAAGCTAATAAAAAATAACCACTTACTGTGATTTCTTTTGTTTCAGTGCAAGAACAGCAGACCAACATTAATTACAAGAAGTAATTTTGTGCATTTTTACACTGCACTTTTAAGATTTCATGCTCAAATGCCTGTAGTTGTACTGAGGGCCACTTCAAGTGAGGGTGAGGGCCGTATGTGGCCCCCGGGCCTCCAGTTGCCCATCCCTGGTTTAGAGTTTAGTTCATGTTGTTCCCCTGTCAGGGGTCACAATGAGACCAGTGTACAACAACATGACAGCATGGACTCACACTCGGCGACACACACTTGTTGCTAACGTCGTTAGCGCTGCAGCTCCTCCCTCCGCTTCGTTGCGCAAACATGGATCCAGAGACCAACGCTGACCAGGAGCCGGTAGGAGGAGAAAACAAACAAACAGAGGAGAGCAGGAGGAGCAGGAGGAGCAGGAGGGCCATGACTCCACATGTGAAATGTCCAACAGATGTTGTGTTTCTTCGTCCAAGTCCATGATGGCTTCATGTGTTAGCACACGTCCAACGGGAGGAAAAGGTTAAGGGTGCTTTCACAGTGTGTTTTAATAAAACTGGTTTGATTTGTTTAGGCAGGTAATGACTTACCCAAGAAGACATCAAGTAAACAACAATAAACACTGCTGGAATGGTCATTATATTCAGCTGAACATGTTGGAGTTGGAATGGTTTATTTTAATTTCTCTTCTTGCCAAAATTTCCACTCGGGCAAGACGACCAAACTCTGTCTAATAAATAAACGACTTGTGGGTCCGTGATATTTGTGTTTACAAGTCCTGGTTCACTTGTATTAAAGCAATGTGTAACTTAGAGAAGCAATGATGTAAAATGAGACTAAAAGTCACAGCAGTAAGCTGTTATTAGGCACAGCTGTGCCTTGAGCTAAATGCTAATGCTAGCATGACATCATGCAGCTGCAGATATACTGTTAACCTTGGTTTACCATGTTAGCATGCTAACATTTGCTCCTAAGCACTAAATGAAACCATGATCTCAAACTGATTCAACCTAAAACTCCAACTTAATGCATTAAAGTCAGAATAAAGTTAAATAATAAAGAAAACTACAGTTTATAACGACAATTTTTGCTGGTTTTTACAAGCTAGCTGTTAGCATGGAGGATGAAGCTTGTTTAGCATGTTAATCAGGGAGTTTTCATCAATATATGTCCATTCATTCATTCTTTTTTCTTCATGTAAAACATGTATTTCATTAATTAGTTTAGAGGGTCTTTCCAGTAGCAGCCCCCAGACTCTGGACCTGCTCCCCTCCAGACCCTAAATGTTTTTAAATCTCACAAACCTTAGAAACCCTTCTTTTAATGTATTTAATTTATTATTATTTGTTTTTTGTTTTTGTTTCCTTCACCTTTGTCAATTATGTATATATGACTAAAAAAAGACACAAAATGACTAAAACAAGACACAAAATTAATTAAAAAAGACAAAAAAAATACAAAATGACTAAAAGAGACACAAAATGACACGAAATGACTAAAAAAAGACACGAAATGACTAAAAAAAGACACAAAATGACTAAAAAATAAACAAAATGACTAAAAAAAGACACAAAATGACTTAAAAAAGACACAAAATGAATAACAAAAGAGACAAAATGACTAAAAAAGAAACAAAATGACAAAAAAAAGACACAAAATGGCTAAAAAAGAAACAAAATGACAAAAAAAAGACACAAAATGACTAAAAAAAGACACAAAATGACTTAAAAAAGACACAAAATGACTTTATACTTGTAAGTGTTGATGAAACAGCTTTGTAACTGTTATATTGATATTCTAGTTTCCAGTATTTATTTTATAAATGCGCTATAGGAATAAATTAGACTTTGACTTTGCGTCTGATTAGAAGTGAGCAGGTTTTCATACCTTGGAGAAAATATGACAATTTAATTGAAGGGTATTTTAAATGAAGCAGAAAGAGAATAAAGCTTCTAGGTGTTAGCTAGTTCCAGTTAGGAGGATGTGAATCCAGCTCAGTGTGACTCCAGGGTGTGGCCACGGCAAAGGTCGGAAATTATAAAAAAACTCTGTGTGAGGATTCATAAGGTGAGCGAGCTCATAGGAGGTTTAAGGAGAGATATCCGGTTAGAATGTGACTTTGATCCTGTGGTCTTATCCAGCCCTTCCTCCTCCTCCTCCTCCTCCTCCTCCTCTACCTCATCCTCACCTCATCATCTTGTAAAAGGCTTCAGGAGGCTTTAAGATGCTGCAGCTGCAGAGGAATATTCTCTTCTCTTCTCTTCTCTTCTCTTCTCTTCTCTTCTCTTCTCTTCTCTTCTCTTCTCTTCTCTTCTCTTCTCTTCATGCCTCAAGTGTTAGGGAATAATGTCCCCTTGAAATCCCAGTGCCTTTTAAATGATCCCTTCTTTTAATGTATTTAATTTATTATTATTTTGTTTATTTTGTTGACTAAAAAGACACAAAATGGCACAAAATGACTAAAAAAAGACACAAAATGACTAAAAAAAGACACAAAATGACTAAAAAGACACAAAATGACTAAAAAGACACAAAATGGCACAAAATGACAAAAAAAGACACAAAATGATTAAAACAGACACAAAAAGACTAAAAAAAGATACAAAATGACAAAAAAAGACACAAAATGACTAAAAAAGACACAAAATGACTATAAAAAGACACAAAATGACTAAAACAAGACACAAAATGACTAAAAAAGACACAAAATGGCACAAAATGACTAAAACAAGACACAAAATGACACAAAATGACTAAAAAAAGACACAAAATGGCACAAAATGACTAAAAAAGACACAAGAAGACTAAAAAAAGATACAAAATGACTAAAAAAAAGACACAAAATGACTAAAAAGACACAAAATGACTAAAAAAAGACACAAAATGACTAAAAAGACACAAAATGACTAAAAAGACACAAAATGGCACAAAATGACAAAAAAAGACACAAAATGATTAAAACAGACACAAAAAGACTAAAAAAAGATACAAAATGACAAAAAAAAGACACAAAATGACTAAAAAAGACACAAAATGACTAAAAAAGACACAAAATGGCACAAAATGACTAAAACAAGACACAAAATGACACAAAATGACTAAAAAAAGACACAAAATGGCACAAAATGACTAAAAAAGACACAAGAAGACTAAAAAAAGATACAAAATGACTAAAAAAAAGACACAAAATGACTAAAAAAAGACACAAAATGTCTAAAAAAAGACACAAAATGACTTTATACTTGTAAGTGTTGATGAAACGTCCAGTGTTGATGATGTCAGTGAGAAGATGAGAAGATGATATTTCCGGGAGAGATTTCTTCTCTCTGCAGAGCGTATCACCGTTTCTCTGGCTGACCTTCCAGAGGACACCGTATCCTCGGCTTCTCTCAGAGCTTTTTCCACCTTTCACCCTCTTGGTATTTTCCTCCTCCAGACTCTCTCTCCATGATCTATTTTCCTGTCTTCTCCTCCCCAGGCTCCTCTTCTTCCCCCTCTCCCCTGGGCTCTCATCTCCTCTCCTCTATCAGCCTGGATTCATTATATTCCATATTTCATCCTGCATAATGCTGCCTGCCTTCCCTGGATCTGCTTAATGATCACAGGATGGAGACACTGAATATGCCTTCTTTTTCTTTTTTAAAGCTCATTCTTTATAGCTCTCCTTCTGCATCCTCCAGAGAATGTTTACACTGCAAAAAAGAAGGAACAAAGCACAAAAATTAGGTGTATTTTGCTTAAAAATATCAAAATTATCTGCCAATGGAAGAATAAAATGTGTCTTGTCAAGACTTTCCAAAACCAGTAAAAATATCTAATCTCAATGAACCACAAATACCTTAGAATTAGTTTATTCTGACTGATAACAAGTGACTTTTTCTTTGTTCACATCTGCAACATTAAAAATTCTTTATTGACAGATAAAAAAAGATTCAAAAAAAATAAAAAATAAATGACCAAAAAAAAGACACAAAATGACCAAAAAAAAGACACAAAATGACCAAAAAAAAGACACAAAGTGGCCAAAAAAGACACAAACTGACCAAAAAAGACACAAACTGACCAAAAAAAGACACAAAATCACCAAAAAAGACACAAAATGACTAGAAAAGACACAAAAAAGTGGTGTATACAAGATGAAAAGGATTCAAAAATGGACAAAGTAGCCCCAGACTCCATAAAGTTAAAAACAAAGAAAAAAAGTACAAAAATGAGGTGTATTTTGCTTAAAAATATCAAAATTATCTGCCAATGGAACAATAAAATGTGTCTTAACACATGCTAAAATAAATGTTTTCATGTTAAATGTTTAAATATCAAGTGTCAGTTTAATGTTCTAGTTAATCACATACACACTACACAACAATACACACTTCTATTGGTTCATTGATCATAAAACTATTGATTCATCTGGCTGCTTGTTTTTTTATATGTGAAGAGGTCAAATTATGTCAAAGTTATGATTTATTAGTGATGCTTGAAATAAGAAATTATTACTTTGAAATAGCAGTTTTATACATGACTAAAAAAAGACACAAAATGACGAAAAAAAGACACAAAATTACAAAAAAAAGACACAAAATGACTTTAAAAAGGCACAAAATTACTAAAAATGACTATAAAAGACATAAAATGACTTTAAAAAGACACAAAATGACTAAAATAAGACTAAAAATGACAAAAAATGACAAAAAAAGACACAAAATGACTAAAAAAAGACATAAAATGACTAAAAAAAGAGACAAAATGACTAAAAAAGACAAAAAAGAGACAAAATGACTTTAAAAAGACACAAAATGACTTAAAAAAAGACACAAAATGACTAAAACAGACACAAAATGACTAAAAAAAGACATAAAATGACTAAAAAAAATACACAAAAAGACTAAAAAAGACCCAAAATGCCTTTCTAGTTGTAAGTGTTGGTGAACCATCTTTGTAACTGTTGATATTCTAGTTTCCAGCATGTATTTACTCAGTATAGGTGATAAAATCTCAGTAACAAGCTGTAATATCTGATTTAGATCATTAAGGACCAAAACA